>NW_022437022.1:663783-688422 GCF_009761245.1 Sapajus apella
AAAAAAAAAAAAAAAAAAAAGAGTAATGGGCTTAAGATTTATCTGCACAAAGATTCCCTGCTAAGGAAGTCAGCTAAGTAACCATATCAATCTTTTTAATACTTCAGTATAGAAGAATAAAAAGACACCTCTTGGGGAGTCATACCCATTACAGTAATCAGTGTGGTTAACTTTTATTATTCTTATTTACGGTTTTCTTCTCTTCCTTTATTTGTGAAATAATTAACTATAAAAAGTTTGTCCCCCAAAAGTTTAGCAACATAGAGGCTCATGGAAGTCCATTTTTTACTATGAATTAAACCTTTGAAAGCTAGAAGATATTGTGGGAAGAAGGACTTTTATTTTGCATCTGGGAAGCCACGTAGGATATAATTTCAGGCTCAATAGCCTTTTTGTGAGTAAAGAAAGGAAGGCTCAGCCAATGGCCACCCATGGGGGAGGCTGAGCCCAGCACAGCCCACACTCTCCAGTGCTGGTGAGTCTCAAGCTAAAGTGTGTCTGTCAGCTCAGTCTTCAAAATCCCTGCAGTTGTACTGCATCAAACCAAAGCATCATGGAGTCTCAAACTGCCAGGACTTCCGGTCACCAAGGCCGTCCGAATGTGCTCAGCCCCCCACAGAGGTGTGCACAGAAGCGATGGTTCTGTGGGCTTGTAGCAGCAGAGCTACTGGCACTGCATGGTCCATGCAGCATCCACTATGTGCCTTGTGTCCCTCACACAGTGGTTTCCTAAGGTGCACTCGCACAGCCATTTCCCGTCCGCACAGCGGCTGACAGAATTGCATTAAATTTCATCTTAACCTTAATTTGCTTTTGTAATATCTAGGTAAAATAGAACAGAACAGTATGCTATAATATGATATGATATGTGTCTTAGTTCATTCAGGCTGACATCACAGAACATCATAAACAACAGAAATTTATTTCTCACAGTTCTGCGGCAAATCCCAGATCCAGGCTATGTCAGATTTCATGCCTGGGGAGGCTGCTGCCTGGTTCGTGGCCCTCTCCTCACTGTGACCTCACTTGGCGGAAGGAATGAATGAGTTCTCTGGGGTCTATTTTCTAAGGGCACTAATCTCATGCATGAGGGCTCCACCCTTCTGACCTAATCACCCCCGGAGATCCCACCTAAAACCATGACACAGGGAGTTAGGTTTCAACATATGAATTTAATGGAGGGAGTATAAACAGTCTATAGCATTCCATCCAGTCTCTAAAATTCATGTCTTTCCCACGTTCATCCCTCTCCATAGCCTCAGCTTCATTCAACTCAAGTCTAAAGCCTGATATCTCATCCAAATCACATGGTTTCCTCTGCCCCCAATGTCAGTATCTCTACGATCTCTCTGTATTAGTGAGATCCAAGATACGATTCATCCTGATACAAATCAGCCTCCCGTGGTGAGCCTGTGAAACCACACGAGCTATGTGCATCAAAAATACAGTGGTGGGACCAGCACAGGACAGACATTTCCTTTCCAAAGGAGAAATAGGAAAGAAGGAGTAACAGGTCCCAAGTAAGTCCAAAACCCAGCAAACAACATGGAACCTCAAAGCTCCAGAATAATCCTCTTTGACTAGACGCTGTGCCCTCCAGGCCCACTGGAGCAGGTGTCCTGCCTTTTGAACATACAGAGGCCGGATGCGGTGGCTCAAGCCTGTAATCCCAGCACTTTGGGAGGCCGAGGTGGGCAGATCACGAGGTCAAGAGATCGAGACCATCCTGGCCAACATGGTGAAACCCCGTCTCTACTAAAAACACAAAAACTAGCTGGGCGCGGTGGTGTGCGCCTATAGTCCCAGCTACTCGGGAGGCTGAGGAAGGAGAATTGCTTGAACCCGGGAGGCGGAGGTTGCAGTGAGCTGAGATTGTGCCACTGCACTCCAGCCTAGCACCTGGCAACAGAGTAAGACACTGTCTCAAAAAAAAAAAAAAAAGAACATACAGAGTTGGAGTTCCTGTCCCAGAGCTTTGCAGGGCAGGGGTCAGCTCTCCAAGTCCCTGGCCCCACAGCTTTGGGTGCCTGACTCCATCCAGTGTGGCTGGATGACCTCACAGTGGTTCTGTGCCTGGATCCCAGCCTTTGAAATCTGGGGCAGGGTGGGTGGGGGGTGGGTAGCCACACCCCCAAGGCTCCTGCGCTCCCCATGGTGAGGAAGACAGAACCACACAGTCACTGCCAGCCTTTGCCACCTGCTCCCTCCAGAAGGCAACTGCTGGGGCTCACAGGGCATCAGGGTCTGCCCTAGGCAGCGTTGTACCCAGGGCAGCCAGGGTCAGCAGCACTGGAGGGTGGAGAGCCCACACTTTGAGGCAGCGCTCAGCCCCACACACCAGTGGCCCTTACTTTTAGATCATTCTACCCGGAGCGCTTATGCCCTGGCCTGACGTGGGTGGGCAGCCCTGATGCTCTGAGTTGGCTGCAGGGTCATCTTCTATTGCCTTGGAGAGTCGCTGCCGGCTTCTATGGAGGAGGCTGGTCCATACTGACTTCCTTATCAGCATCCGGGATTCCTTAGTATTCCCTAAGAAGATGTAGACTTTCTCTACAGCTCTCCTCTTTTCTTTGTGAGTCTTCACCAGTGTCGCATTGAAAGGTCTTTCTCATGGCAATGTAGGCTTTTTCTAGCTGCATCTCAGAACTCTTCCAGCCTCTACCCATTACCCAGTTCCAAAGCCGCTTCCACATTCTTAGGCTTTGTTATAGCAGCACCTCACTTCTGGGCGCCAATTTATGTATTATTGAGGATTTTTCGGAGTAACAACAAATAGGATGGATATACATTTCTTAGAGATTTATTACAGAAATCAGCTCATATGGATATGAAGGCTGGGAAGTCCCATGAGCTTCCACCTGCAAGCCGCAGGACCAGGAAAGCTGGGGGCGTCCTTCAGTTAAAATCCAAAGGCCTGAGAACCAGGAGAGCTGGTGGTTTAAGTTCCAGTCTGAGTTTAAAGTCCCGAGAACTTGGTGGTGGGGAGAGGAGAGCAATGGCTTAAGTCTCGGCCCAAGAACCAGGCACTGATGTCCAAGGCCTGGAAAATATGAATGTCCCATTTCAACAGGGAGCAGATTCCTCTCCCACTGCTTTTTTGTTCTATTCAGGCCCTCAGTGGACTGGATGGTGCCTGCTCACATAGGAGAGGGTGATCTTTATTCAGTCCACCAATTCAAATGCTGATATCTCCCAGAAACGCCCTCACAGACACACCCAGAAGTCATAGTTCACCAGCTACCCTGGCATCTCAACCCAGTCAAGTTGACACTTTTATAAAGCTAACCACCAGCGTATGCTGTATCATGTAATACACAGATGAAGTCTATTGGGGGAGATAATTTAAAAATCAGACAAACAAATGCAGGCATTGCTGCTGAAGAGAGGCGCCTTGTAGAGGGGTTCCAGAAAGTAGCTGTAGTTGTGTATCGTATATCCTTTTCCTGCCAGGATGATCTCACAAAGTGCTTCCTCCTGTATTTTCCTGGGAAGGAAACCATGCCCCTTGCAGTGGGGTGACCTGTGGTGCCTCCACAGTCGTCTCAGCCCCAGGGATTGTCTTGGGGTCATGACAGTGGAGAGCACATGGCAGTCAGAACTGGTACCAGGGGGCACAGGTTGCTGAACAGAGCAGGTAAGCCATGGAAACTGCATCACTCAAACCTGAAATGCGGCAAGTTGGCCACAAATACAGGGTTAACTTGAAGGACAACGAAATTTTAACGTATCCCCAGTGCCTGCCATTCATTAGTGAATCTGAGGACAGCCTAGAACATTTATTCTTTTCACATCTCTAGGAGCAAGCCCCAGGCAGCTCCAGGCTAACCTGTTAAGTACAAGAGAATAAACATCACAGAGGGGCAGTGGCCCGGCGCAGATGGCCTGGCTCCAGAGTCTCCGCTAGTCTAGAACTACCCAGCAGGCAGTGGTTGCTGGCATTTCCCTGCAGGCTGGTGTGAGTGATCTTTTAACTCGGTTTTCTGCGGCTCTCACAATGTCTATAACTCATTAACACAGTAACAATGGAAGAAACCTTTTCACTAGGTTTTCTTTTTTATACGTCTAGATCTTAGAAATCAAAACTCCGTGGACTCCCTGACTGTCAAAGAGATGGTTTGCATGTACTGAGCATCAGAAAATGAAACATTTGCTTTCACTGTCAGTTTCTCAGTGGAGGAATCACTTTGTGGCTGTCAGTTGGCAGATCAATGGCTCCAGCCGTTTCGTTCCATCCCTGGATATGGGCCATGCATGACCAATACCACCCAGAGTGGGCAGTGGCGAGGTTGGTGTATTGCAGCTCTGCCCAGCAAAGCTAGAATTTGCATAGACCCGAGCATCTTCCCCAGTCATTCTTGAACAGCCATTTCTAGTCATGGTATTTCACATGCCAAGAGCACTGCTTGGCGTGATGACTGTCCTTGACATCTTGTTCAGTTTGTCTTCCCGTTCATGTACGGAAACTAGGCACGGTTAGTTATACAGTGTCGTCCGCTCAATCTGTCTGTCTGTCCTGTGTCATCAGCAGTCATACCACCCTACCCTGGAGTGAACACATCCTCTTCCTGCTTTCCGCCGCCCTAAACCCAGCGTACGCTTGTGTGAGGCCACGTCGTGCCCAGGGAGTTAGACATACAAAACTTTCTTACAAAAACGTCTTCCCCACACTGATGTGTTTAACCTGGAATATGTTGGGTTCACTGTCGGGCTGATGCTCAGCTTCTTTCTTTTTTATTGTAAATGTTTTGAGAGTATTTGGGTATTATATTTACTTTGGCTTTTGACCTCTTTTCTGCTTGTTTAAAATAACCGTATATTTTTGTTCGCCTTTTAGTTTTATAATCTTTTTGGAAGGCCAATTTGTAAATATTTTGTAACTTAATCTATCTTTCCTGTGTTATTTCTTCCATTGCTTATATTTAAAAAACAAAAAACGTTCCCCATCCAGATACCAGATAAGTGTTAACCTTTATTATATTTTGTTTTTGCTTTTTTGGTGCTTTTTTTTTCTTTTTTGAGGCAGTGTTTTACTTCCATCACCCAGCCTCAGCTTCCCAGGCTCAAGAGATTCTCCCATGTCAGCCTCCCAAGTAGCTAAAGCTACAGGTGCACACCACCACTCCTGGCTAACTTTTTGTACTTTTAGTAGAGACAGGGTTTTACCATGTTGCTCAGGCTGGTCTCCAACTCTTGGGCTCAAGCGACCCACCCACCTCAGACACCCAAAGTGTGGAGATTACAGATGTGAGCCACCATGCCTGGCCAGCTTTGTTTTTTTGGGTTTTTCTTTTTTTTTTTTTGGTTTTGGTTTTTAAATGTAATTCTTTAATAGATATGGGATTTATTTTAGTGTAAGATATAGGGAGGAGACCTATTTTTTTTTTACTGTGACTCTATAATCCCTTTAAAATTTGAATATAAGACATCGTTCTCTAATTTTTCATCAGACTTACCAAGTTTTCCTTACCAATGCTTTAAAGTCAGATATGTGGCTAAACAAGTTCCTTCCAAATGGATGTGAATTCAATAAAACATCAGTCCTATTTAGAGAACTTTCAGATGCTCTTAACCAGAGTCGAGCACTAAGCTTTGCAAGGAGATGGCAGGATGGAGCAGGGACCCCCCTTTTCTCTCCCACACTGCTTCACCAGGTCTCAGCATCAGCATGCAGGGCTGGGCAGGTGGAGCAGGGACCTCACCCGTAAGAGGAGGCACTTTGGGTGACAGACAGCCTGCCCTCCTGCGGGCCCTGCTAAGCCTGGGCCTGCTTCACTGAGATAAAAGACAGTGCAGCAAGCCTGGCCACATGCATCTAATGAGGTTTTCCCCATGTGGAAGCAGCCCCAGTCTAGGGCGTGCCAAAGCCCACGGGTGCATGATGGCAGCCCCATTGGCTGTGTGATGTGTGACGGAGAAATTTTCCTTATTGAGTTTAACTTTGTTTGATGCCAGCAGGCAGCTCAGAGAGAGAGAGACTTCTTGTTTAATCATCCTAGAAGGGGCAGCCCCCCCACCCCTCCTGCTGTGTGCAGTCACTGCCGCCCCTGGCTTTCTGCAGAGCCTGCCTGCCTTCGTGAGCCCTGTGTCTTCTGCCCAGGCCTTTGCTTTTATTTTGAGAGAAATCTTTCTGATTCCATTATGTCCTTTCTCCCTTTGGGGTCTTTGCGTTGGGTGAATGGATTCCAGGTTTGCTTTCATTAACTCCCGAAACTCATTGGCACTCACGTTGGCTGTAGCCATTGGAGGCTGTAACTGGGGAGAGGTGAGGAATGGAGACTTGAACCCCAAAAACCTCAGACAGATCTCAGTTAATTCAGAAATTTATGCCAAGGTTGAGGACGTGCGCCCGTGACACAACCTCAGGAGGTCCTGACAACATGTACCCAAGGTGGTCAAGGACAGTTTGATTTTGTACATTCTAGGGAAACATAAGACATCAATCAACATGTGTATGATGAATACTGGTTCCAGCTGGAAAGGTTGGACAACTCCAAGCAAAGGTGGAAGACTGGAATGGGGAGGGGCTTCCGGGTCATGGGTAGATAAGAGACCAATGGTTGCATTCTTTTGAGCTTCTGATTAGCTTCTCCAAAGCAGGCAGTCAGATCTACATTTGTCTCCGTGAACAGAGGGGTGACTTTGAATAGAATGGGACACAGGTTGCCCTCGGTGGTTCCCAGCTTGACTTTTCCCTTTAGCTTAGTGATTTCTGGGGCCCAAGCTTTATTTTCCCTTCACAGGGAAAATAAAGGCATTCTCTGTAGCATCTTCCCTGTGAATCATTTTGCTTTTCCTCCCTTCTGCAGAGCTAAGGTGACAGATACAGGAGCTCCATCCGGCAATCTCCAGCGCATGATGAGAGCATCCTAATGACGTCATGCCGATGCTGGCATGAGGTTTTGCCCTTCAGAATGTCCTCTCGGGTGCATAACTGCAGTTGTGTTTAATAACACAAGCTCTCTTATTTTTATCTACATCAGGAACTGTTTTTTCAAGAATGAATGCATAAAATGTTTTAATTTAAAAAGTATGTCAAAGCTTCTAAAAGTCACATCAAGGGGCCACAGAGATGCTGACCTCACTCACCCACCACATCGCAGACCCAGCCACAGGCCCCTCCCTGGGGATGAGCAATGTCCTCATTGCATGGTCCCTGATGAATCTGCCGTGAGTCATGCGACTCCGCGAGTGGCCTCCTGCATCCCCACCTGGTGGACTGTCTTGAGCATCTGCTGCCACCTAACACTCTTTCACATTTCTGAATTCTCCGTCTGTCCCATCCGGGTCCTCCTGACCACATCATGGAGCATCCTCTCTCCCTTCTCCCCCAGAACAACAGTCCCCACCATGGTCCTCACCGTGGTCCCCACCATGGTCCTCCTTAATCCTACATAGCCTCCGGTGGTCTTTCAGCACCCTTGGCTCCTGCCGTGGGGTGGGTGCTTACATCTGTGTTTCCAGCAAAGCTCCAGACCAAGTATTTTCCTGAGCCCCACGTGTCCTCAGCACTGGACAGGCAGAGTACAGGTGGCCTCTTCTCTCCCTGCCCACCTCCTGACTTCTCTCCTGGCTAATTTCTCCACCAGTCACCCAGGCAGAGGGCTAGGATGATGCGGCTCCATCCTTTTTATTCCCAGCAGCTAAGAGGTCATGAGTCTCCGTTCTCCCTCCTCCAGGCCTGATCCGTCCCTCTCCAGGGCTGGATGGTGGGATCCCCTTGTCCCATTCTGGCCACATTGCCCATTCCAGTCACACTGCTATTGCATCCTCCACATGACCTCTTAATTCTAGACTAGGCCCTGAACACGTGCTGTGTGAAAGTCCTCTCCCTGGTCTCTCGGCTCCCCAGGCCCTGCGTCCCTGATGCTGGCCTCATCAGCGGGGCGCTGCAGCTCTGTGTACCAGCCTACCCACATCCCTGAGCCTCCGAACACCTGGAGGCTCCCAGGTCCCCTGCAAGACTTAGCTCCTCCTCTGTGAAAACCTTCCGGGCCGTTCCCAATTCCCCCAGCATGCACAACTCCCCCAGCACACACAACTCCCCCAGCACACATGGGGTAGGGCTGGTCACCCTCTGGTGACCCCTTGCTGCCCTCCCCACAGGCCATATCCCCATTGGGCTCTCACTTCCTGCAGAGCACAGCCTGCCTCTTCTCATTCTAAATGCCCAGCGCAGAGAAGATGGAGAAGTAGTGATGGGAAAGGAGTGGGCCCAGGAAAAAAGGTGGGGGAGGAAGGAATCTGAGGCCAAGCGGCAAGAATTGTGACCTCACCACTCAGCTGTCTGATTCACAAAAGGGCTGGGAAGACCAAGCCCACCTTCGCTATACATTTCCCCCAAGTTTGCCATCCTATGGCCTATCTTCCGGCTCACCTTCATAGAGAAAGAAAACTACCCTGACCAACATGCAGAATCCAGATCACTAAGGCGTGAACTCACAAATGATAAACGGGAACGGGTGCAAGACTTAAATTCTGCAGCTGAGCCTTTTCAAAAGGTTTGCACACAATGACTACAATTGGAGAGGGAGAAAAGATCTCTGAACTCAGGGATCATTACTCTAGAGATAAAATCACAGCCGGGGTATAAAATTGTATTCTGTGAAGGTGCTCCACGGTATCCTGGCTTCTGAACACGGTGCTCCGCTTCTCAACTGGGTCAGTGCTTCCCGTGCGTGGCCCCTCTCATTAAATCTCTCTCAGCCCAGGTTGCTTGCTGCCCCTTCGTCCACGGCAGCAGTTAGTCTTCTGTGCCACAGTTTGTACTGCCCCTGTGTCCGGCGAGGACAGTGCACGCACGCAGCTGGGACGCACGCCAGGCCTTCACCCAGTAGAGGGGGCAGGCAGGGATCTGCTTCCTTCCAGCCACCAGGAGCTATCTAACTTTGAGCAATGCTTTTTCCTGCGGTGAGCCTCAGTTTCCTTTCTGTAAGAACATAGGGTTGAATTGCATGCTCACCAAAGTCTTTTAAGCAATCAAATTTTGATTCCATTAGTTGAGGCAGGAGAAGGACTCCCCTTAGGCATGAGTTATGAGGAGTCGTTCCTGCACCCTCTGCCTTGTTGTTTTGGTCTCGAGGGATTAGGAACTACGAGGACCACTGGGGAAGGAGGTGCTGAAGTTCAGGGGAGCTGATAGTATCCCCCAGCTCTGCCCACAGCCCGTCTAGACTCTAAGGCAAGCTTGTCCAAACCTTGGCTTGTAGGCTACACAGCTTTTAATGCAGCCCAACACAAATTCATAAACTTTCTTAAAAGATTATGAGATTTTTTTGTGATTTTTTTTTTAAAGCTCATCAGCTATTGCTAGTGTTAGTGTATTTTATGTGTGGCCCAAGACAGTTCTTACAGTGTGGCCCAGGGAAGTCAAAATATTGGACCTCCCACTCTAAGGAATGTTACAGGACCACTGTGAGGACAAGGGTCTGGAGTCAGAAGAGGGATGGGCAGAGTGGGGGAAAAGCAAGGAGGGATCAGAAAATGAAAGGGGATGTGAGCATATAACAAAGGTGTCACTGCCAATGACACCTGAAGCAGCACAGTGTGGGCTGGCCCCGGGTCGGGGTGTCGCACATGTCACTGCACAGGTTTCTCAGGCAGCCCTGGGAGGTGGGAGCCATCTCATCCAGTTTGTATATGAGGAAACCAAAGCGAAGAGTAGGACACAGTGATGCTGACAGTGAGGCGGGGTGCAGGGCCAGATGCCACAGTCACCGCCCGGGCCCCAGGAGACACTGTTACAGACCAAACGGGAAAGCAAAACTGTCCCAGCACCAAGGACACAGGCAGACTTCAGAGAGCCCGAATCCTGGGTGGAGCATTAAAACCAGGAGTTCAGACAGTGAAACTCAGGGACCCAGGAATGAGGAAGGATTTTCTCTTTTTAACTGTGGTGAGACATACGTAACATAATATTGATCACTTCAGCCATGTGTAAGTGAACAGTTCAGTGACATCAGTACATTCACAATGTTGTCCTCGCCAGTATTATACCAAAAACATTTTTATCATCCCAAATGGAAACAATAACTTCTCATTCCCCCTCCTCTAGCTCCTGTTCACCAGGATTCTGCTTTCCATCTCTCTGAATCTGGCTATTCTAGGCAGCTCTTCTAAGTGGATCATACAATAGTGGTCCTCCTGTATCTGGCTTATTTCACTTAGCAGAATGTCCTGAAGTTCCATCCATATTGTGTGTGAGAATTTTACTCTTTTTTAGAGCTAATACTCCGTTGTGTGTGTGTGTGTGTTTGTGTACGTGTGTGTGTGTTTACTACAGCATCACATGTTGTCCATCAGCTGTTGATGGACACTTGGGTTGCTTCCTCCTTTGTCTGTTGTACAGAATCCTGCCATGAATGGGAGTGTATGAACCCATTCAAATCCACTCTTTCAGGCTTTGGTCATGTATCCTATGAGCGGAATTGCTGGGTCCCACGGAATTCTGCTTCTTTGTGAGGAACTACCAAGCTATTTTCCACAGCACCTGTGCCATATTACATTGCCACCAGCAACGCATGCGGGTTCCAAGTTCTCCACATCCTCCAAGTTTGTTATTTTCTATTTTCTTACTATTATTGCACCATTCTTGGTGAAGAATTTCTTAAATAAAACTTTAGCAGTATGTATCACAAGTCCTAAATATGGATAAATTTAAATACCTGGCCCATGATCAAATACTCGTCATGTTTGTCCCAATAGAAACGTTTGAAGAAATTTTCTACCATCACTCATTGGACTGTGTGAGGCCCCGGATGCTGCCCAGGATGTGAGGGCTTGCTTATTGGAATACTAAAGCTGTTCTTACTCTCAAGTGGTGTTCTTTGTTCATTTGTTTTTGCATCAAAACTAATTGCATCTGTATTCTCCATTGGCTAAACTTGAGATAGTGTGAGCTCTAAGAAGAATATGTAACTGTTACAACACACTAAATTAAACAGAAAGTACATGGTCCATGGTTATCTTCATGGAGACGGAGAGAAGAATCTTCCTCAATTTCCAGTTCCATCAGAAATGTGAAAACGGCTGTCCTGTAGCCTGAATGACTCAGGCAGGGATCACATGTGTATGCTAGCACCATTGCATGAAGGATTGCTCGGGAACCCACAGGTCCCTCCATGCCCACAGGTACCTATTACTCAAAAAGGGACATACAGACCTCCATGGAGAGATGATGACCTGCCCCCTCCACCACGGATCACATTGAACATGACGCAGAGCGGGTGAGCCCTGCAGGCATCTCCTGATCTGAGGCAGTCTGAGGTACAGGCATTACCTGGTGACCGAAACCGTTTAGCCCCGATCTTATAACATCTCCAGTCGACAAGAAATACAAGAGTTATGGAAAGCAACTGAGCAACCATCAGACGAACCCAGAATGTGGAACATTCTACAGATAAAAACTGACCTGGACTTACCAAAAAGTCCACAAAAAAATACAGGGCAGGGGAAATAGGTGTGGGACCACTGTCTCCTAGGAGCAAAACAAAGACATTTTACAACCAATGTAATTGAACTGAATTCTAGTTTGGAAAAACCAAGAGCTGTAAATGCTGTCAAGGGGAAGATTGAATATAGACTGGATGTTAGATGGTATCATGGAAGGATTGTTGGTTTTATTGGGTGTGACAGTAGTGTTAGAGTTATGTAATGTAAGAGACTGTCCTCTTTCTTAGGAGACCACCTGCACATGCACCTCAGAGTAACATGTCGTGCTGCCAACAATTTATTTTTAATTTTTTGGAGAGCTAGAGATGCGTGTGTGTGTGTGTGTGTGTGTGTGTGTGTGTGTGTGTGTGTGTGTGTAGTGTGAGAGTGAGAAAGCAAATGTATTAAAATGTGAACAGTTGTTTAATCTAGGATTATTGTACAGCTTTTTCAAGTTTTATGTATGTTTGAAATGTTTGTGATGAAAAGTTGGGGGCATTGTATCAATATTTCATGTTTGGTGATCCTCAGCACTCTGAATTCCTGCCTCCTGAACGCCTTTATCTTTCTACTTTGCAGTTCGGGACCGAGTGAGATCGAAGATGGAGAGAGACATCTTGGCAGAAGTGAATCACCCCTTCATTGTAAAGCTTCATTACGGTAAGTAGAGTCAAAAGGACACTTTAGAGAAGACCCAGAGAACCTTCTCCAGATCAGAGGAAATTGAAAAAGAAATAACTGGTCAGAAAGAAGAAAATCTTTCCTGTACCAGAGAGTCCTGCCCTGTCTGGGGATGAAGATGCCTTATTTCCTGATCACTTAATCTCTTCTGTATTTGTTTTCTTTGAAAGAGCAAGAAGCCCTGTTTTCGTCTCAAAGATCTAATTATAGATGGGGTATCCATTATTAAATTATTACCATATCATTGATAATTTAGTAAGATCTCAACCTTGATTGGGGTGAATCTATGACTTATTTCTGCTTTGTTTTACAATAAAATGCTCTATGACCTCATTATTTCTTTAAACCAGAAATGGTAACACCTTCTTCATTTCAAGTGAATATCATGTTTAAGGATGAACCCTCAAAACTTCCATTCAAGGTAGCTTATTATTTTCATGGTTTGAGGCTCAAGTAACTAACCAAAGGCCACATAGCTGCTTTGCCCCATGACTTGTCTTCATTTGCTGTCTGCCTTTTTATCCCAGCAGAGAAGCAGTAAGTGAAATTTTCAAATTAAAAAAAGTTGTGTTGAGATGGTGGGGGCAGGCTCATGGCTTACTGCACTAAACTTTCCCACCGGGTCATCCAGTTGAGCAGAGTACAGAAGGGAACAGCAACAAAACTAGCTGTTTGTTCTTGGTTGCGTAGGGCAAGGTGGCATGCAGGGAGGTGTTAGTGAGACGTTTGGGAATCTGAGGGTAGGACGAAGGAGCTGCAGAAGCCGGTGTACCCTGCTGTTCCTTCTGGGATGTGGGCAGTGCAGCTGCAAACCCCACCTCGCAGCAGAGGAGCTGCAGAGACCGGCTTTCCGACACTCCACTCCCTCCACTGCTGCCGAGTGGCTGGCGTCAAGTCCCATCCTACATGTCATTTATGTTACTTGCTGGGGGGGCTTTTCTGAAGCAATTGAGAACTGGGTGTCTTACAAGAGCTTTCAACAGACCTCCACATCACCTCCGTGGTCACCCAAGGGCTCCATCTGCCCACCCAGCCCAGGATGGAGCACTGAATGGCACTCAGCATCACAGTCCTGGCAGAAGGCTTTCTAGCTCAAGGCTATGTTTCTAAAACCCCAACATTTATGATGTTTCTAGCATGTACTTTTAGGAAATAAAACATGTTCTAGTAGGCAGGGATATCAGGATCCCTTCCAGCCACGCGTCCTACGTAGATAAAATAGGCTCCCAGTGGTGCCTCAGCAGTGCCGCTGCAGTGGCCGTCATCACAGCAGGGATGCTGACGGGCTTCGCTAGACCTTCCGTGCTCCTGCACCCTCTGAACAGAGGCAGGCCCTTGCTGAGTGTGGACAGGAGCTGTGTGGCCTGCCTGTGGCCTGAATCATAGTCTGCAGTTGTAGCTCATGGGGCCCAGACCTAGGACATGAGCCCCATTGTCTTGATGTACAGATAACTGGGCCGACCAATCACTAGAGCTGCTGTGAGAGAGGAAGGCAAGCGGGGGTTCCCTGGTACCAGAGTGGAGTTCTGTAGGAAGAATGAACTTCCACAGGACGTAAAGGACATGTCCTCCAGATTCATCAGAGCCGTCTTCAGGCTGCTCACTAATGCATCCCAACAGAAGCCGGCAACGATGAGAACAGCTTGAATATGCACGTCTCTCTCCCCATGTATGTTTCAATTCCTTTACTATTAAAAAAGGAAGGAGGGGAGAAGAAAGAAAGATGAAAAAGGCTCAAGACCCCTAACAGCAGTGAGAGAGGGGCAGCCCTCACAGCGTCAGGCCCCCCTTACCAGGTGCTGCTCCTTCGAGCTGGTCGTCAGCCAGGGTCCCGCTGTTTCTCAAATGGCTCAGCCTCCTGGAGTGAGCAGCACTGTGAGCAACGAGAAGCCAGAGAGCGGTGTTGCCACAGGACATTCGACAAGCTGCCAAAATGTTGGTTTCTCTCCCCCGCAGCCTTTCAGACAGAAGGGAAGCTCTACCTGATCCTGGACTTCCTGCGGGGAGGGGACCTCTTCACCCGGCTCTCCAAAGAGGTGAGCAGCTGCTACCGAGAGCGAGCAGGAATGTCTGTCTGGGACTCGAGGGAAGGAGGGGTGGAGAGCACTGGGAGGAGGTGAGCACATGCAAAAGTGCATGTGTATGGGGCTGTGCGTATGTGAGTGCATATGAGTGTGCATGTGTGTGGGGCTGTGCATATGAGAGTGTGTATGAGTGTGCATGTGCGTGGGGGGTGTGCATGTGTGAGTGCGTGCAAGACTGCATGTGTGTGGTGATGTACGTGTGTGTGTACAAATGTGCATGTGTGTGGGATGTGCGTGTGCAAACAAGTGTGCATGTGTGGGGGGTGTGCATGTGTATATACAAGCATGTGGGGGTGTGCATGTGTGTGTGCAAAACTGCACGTGTGGGGTGTGCACGTGTGGGGGTGTGCATGCGTGAGTGCATGCAATTGTGCATGTGTGTTGGTTGTGTGCATGCATGAGTGCATGCGAGTGTGCATATGTGGGGGTGTGCATGTGTGAGTGCATGCGAGTGTGCATGTGTGGGGGTGTACATGTGTGAGTGCATGCAAAACTGCATGTGTGGGGAGGTGTGCATGTGTGAGTACATGCGAGTGTGTGGTATATGTGGGAGTATGTGTGAGACTGCATGAGCTTGATGTGTGGGGTCTGCATGGGGGGGTCTGTGAGAGCGCATGTGCATGATGCGTGGGGTATGTGCATATGTGCGAGTGCTTATGTGTAGTGTGAGGGTGTGTGTGTGGTCTAAGTGTGTGTGCATATGTTGGGTGTGCATATGTCGCATGATGAGTGTGGCATGTGTGATGTGTGCTGTGTGTGGTGGTATTTGTGTTATGTGTATATGTGGGGGGGGGTTTGGCATGCTGTGTGCCTGTGTGGGGTGTGTGTGTGTTTGGCGTGCTGTGTGCATGTATAGGGTGTGTATATGTGTGGGGTGTGTGGGTTTGTGTGTGCTATATGTGGTATGTGTGGTGTGTGCTTTGTGTGATGGGTGTGTGTGTGTTTGGCATGCTCTGTGCATGTGTGGGGTGTATATGTGTGGTGTGTGGATGTGTGCTGTATGTGATACATGTGGTGTGTTCTGTGGGGTGTGTATGTGTTTGACATGCTGTGTGCATGTGTAGGGTGTGTGTGGGGGGGTGAGTGTGTGTGCTATATGTAGTAGGTGTGGTGTGTGCTATGTGTGATATGGGGAGTGTGTGTGTTTGGCGTGCTGTGTGCATATGTAGGGGGTGTGTGTGTGTGGGTGGGTGTGTGTGCTGTATGTGGTATGTCTAGTGTGTGTATGTGTGCTCTATGTGATACATGTGTGTTCTGTGGGGTGTGTGTGTTTGGCTGCTGTGTGTGTGGTGTGTGTGTGTGTGTGCTCTATGTGATACATGTGGTGTGTTCTGTGGGGTGTGTATGTGTTTGGTGTGCTGTGTGCATGTGTGGGGTGTGTGTATGTGTGTGGGTGGGTGTGGGTGCGGTATGTAGTAGGTGTGGTGTGTGCTATGTGTGATGTGTGTGTGTGTGTGTTTGGCGTGCTGTGTGCATTGCTGGTTAGTTCTAAGGAAGCCACATAAGCAGCCCTAGCAACAGTCCCGGGTGGCCCTGACGCAGCCTGCAGCTCCAGGACCATAAGTCGCGCTGTTGGCCTCCCAGCTAGAGCACAGGAAGGCACAGGTCAGTGGATAGGAACAGCTGGGAAAGACTCTCACAGGGTCTCACTTTCCTTCCTGGGAAGATGTAGTTCGTGCAACGCCGCCCGCACATCTGGGGGTGTTCGGGAGCATCGGGTGTGGTCTTCGCACCCCGTCTTTGTCTCACGACCGCAATTGCACATGCCAGGGTTTCTTCTTGACCTCCACTGCCTTCGGTAGGAACTCTCCAGACTGCAGCTTCACTGCAGCCTGAGAGCCCTGTGGCCCAGGTGGGCGTGAAAAGCACCCCACTTCATGGGATGGGAAAGGCAGATTCTGCCCATGGCAGTGCCGTTGCCCGGCTTTCCATTCTGACAGTCCTACTTGTTCTTCTCTGATACAAAGGAGGAGTGGCCTAGCAACGGCATCTGAAGCCCCAGGCAGAGCAGCCCCAGCTCTCCTGACACCCACTTCCCAGCGGGGTGCCTTCACACCCCCACTCCCTTTCCCCACCTTCCCATTTTCAGCAGGAAACCCCTTTGTCTTGCACAAAGCCACAAATGGATAGTAAAGCAAGGCAGAGTGGCTCTGGAAGCGGGAGCAGAGGGTCCCAGAGAACACAGCTGCCCTGTCCCTCTGCGTCCAGCAGCGCAGGTATCTCTGGGGCTCCTTGCACGGACGAAAAACACTGGGCCAGGAGAACCTGATCCAAGCCCTACACAAAGCCCCTGGGGACCTGCGTCCAGCCCCTTCAGGTGCCACCTGCTGTGTGCCCATTTCCAAAGCTGCCAGAGCCTGGCGTCTGCCCATTCCTCATGTGATACCATCTCTTGGTTTGTCCACTCCCCTCTCATCCACAGGGAGTCAGTCCATCTGGGGTCTGGTTTTGTCCAGCAGCTGCTATGACATGCCTGTGGTTGGGCTCCTTGACCAAAAAGACCGCAGTAATTGGCAAAAATCGTGGCAGCTCCTCGTATGGGAATATGTGTCTCCTCTGAGAGCCTTTATTTCAGAGGAGGAGGAAAGTTGTCCAGGGTGGGCATCACAGACTCATGGAGCTGTTGGCAACCTGCGGAAAGTCTTTTCCTTGGGTGCTCTCATTCAGCAAGTACGGGGTCCAGCATCTTACAGGACGGTCACTGTGCCGGCGAACTTGCAGAACGCTCACCCGGGAGGTGTTTCCTTTCTGTAGAGAAACTTCCTGCTCTTGTCCTTGGGGCTTACACTAAGAGCTGGGGGAGTGGAAAGACAGGTTTGCTGAGCCCTAAATTACACACAAAACCCATGGTGATCCACGTGTGGCTATGCCAAGTCAGGAAAGAACAAGGCCACCAGCAGAACTTGCTGAAAGTCAGTCCACTGAGCACATTAAGCAATCTGGAAAAGAAACATCCATCTGGGAAAGGCGCTGGCCAAGCGCGGAATGGAGAACAGGGGACTCGGGGGGCTGGCAGATGGCTGGGATGTGGAGCCTGCGTGTCCAGCCACGTGGAGGAATCCCCTGTGTGAAGTGGATGCCTGGCTCCCACCTGACGCCACTCACTGTCCAGGCCCCCGGCTGCCCTGCTAATTTGGTGCTTGCCAGGCAGGCTTCTGGCGGCATGCTGATTCTTCATGTCTGCTTTCCGAGAGAGACTTCAGTCATCATGTGGACGTGTAGTCTCCATGATGCTGATTTCTCATGACGAATGTAGAAAATGGCTTGTGGTCATGATTCCGCTTCCTATTCAGGGGTCTTCAAAACATATACACTGATTCTCACAAGTTGGGGGCAGGGATGAGTCATGATGACACAATGGCCTTGAAGTCTGTTGGGCTCCGAGGCCTCATGCTTATTTCAGCCGGCCCGAGTGAGCGTGTCCCTGGCACTTGGACACGTAGGGCATCCCCACCTCGTCACCTCCGAGCCCTGAGCTGTCCCACCACATGGGAGCCCAGTATGTGGCTGCCTGCCCCAGAACCCAGAAGCCCCTCTCCACCCCGCCTCCCTCGAGCAGCTTGGGCCGCCCATAGCTGACTCCACACCGCCTGTGTGTGATCTTCCACTTTGGGTTTACAGCAGGTTACATCGGCTACTAGCTTGCATCGACCCAAGGAGTGGAGAAATCCGTGGGGAAAGAGTGATATTTGGGAGCCATTTTCAGTAACTTCCCATCAAGCCCTCACAGTGTGGTTTAGTTACTCGTGTTAAAATTGTTATGAGTTCAAATCAGCAGCGTTCATGTCAGAATATAAACCCAGAAACCCACCCCAGAGCCAAATGATTTGCAGGGACGAGAAGGACAGAGAGGGGACAGCTGAACCTGAGCACCCCACTCACAAGGCTGCACGAGTCACCTTTGCAGGAAGCCCTGGTCTCTGTCTGCTGATCTTAGAACTGAACAGGGAACTCACTTTTCCACGAGAAGAGTCAGAAAAGCACTCTGGGGGGCCACGATGTTCCATGCACGGAGCAAACGCACCTAAGTGTGGACTCTCGGGCTCTCTGTCAGAGTTCTCTAAAACACACCAGCCAAAAAACAGGTTAAGTGGTTTGTTTTTCCTTTCTTACTAGGTAATGTTCACAGAGGAGGACGTCAAGTTCTACCTGGCTGAGCTGGCCTTGGCTTTAGACCATCTCCACAGCCTGGGGATCATCTATAGAGATCTGAAGCCTGAGAAGTAAGTGAGAAAAAACTAGGGCTGACTTCCCCACACCCATCGGCTCCGTGTTTTTTGCTGGGCAGTGTTGGTAGCCATTGCAAGGTATTTATTTCCTAAATGAGGACATATCAGAGAGCGGGCTGGGGATACTCTTGTGCTGGCAAGACTCGCTCAGGCATCAGGGCCCAGATGCAGGTGTGGCTTTGCTGATTTGCACAGGAAACGCCCAGGCCCATTCCCACCTGACACTCATAACGTCCGAGGGAGGCCAGGCCCAGGTGCGTGTCTGTGATGCACAGGAAGCCGGGAAGCCGGAGCTGGGGAGGGGCATGGCACACCCACGACCCTGACCCACATTCCTGCCCACTCTCCTGGGTGAGGCTTGTCCAGCCACTGGGGACCATCTCAAACATGGCTGCCTCCAGGCAAGTTTCTCCTCCTCTCTCATCTCTTCCCTGCCATCCTCCAGATCCAGGCAGCCCTTTGAGCTGTTTCAGCAAGCCCAAGGAATGTGGTCACAAACCTCTACTCAATCGCCTGCTGGCCCCACCTCTAGGCACCCAGTCAGAGAGCTCTCTCAAGAAGTTCCCTAAAAGACAGTGGCCCCAGAATCCCCAGGCCAGGTCCACTGAGATTTGTGTATCCTTGGCCATGGTAACCTGTGAGGCTGTTATTTCTAGAATATTTTGCTAATCTATTCTAAATTTTTAAACACTGAAGTCCCTCCAAAATAATAGTGTTCCCATTTTAGTTTTGATGTTGTTTTCACATTTTCTTTGCAGACCTGACATATAACTAGGAGTAATCCAGTTAGAGAAGAAGAGATTTGCAGGATGGTATTTTAGGTTCAGTTGACCTCGCCGGTATCCCTGAGGGGAAGTAGCTGATTGTCTCACTCACTCCTCACTGCCTCGATTCATGCCACCCACCCAGACCAGGGCCCATAGCCACCCCTAGATGAGGCATCACCTTGTGGCCTGGTGGGACCAACCAGCCTTGGGTGCCACCAGGCCACCCCAAGCGTGTGAGCTAAGACCAAGGGGGCCCCGGGGTCTGGAAACAGGTCCCAGCCGCTACTCCACCTTCCTGCCATGTCATCTGCATGGAACTGAGAAAAGACAAGCCCTGCTCTGAAGCTGGTGTTGTTTCATGCGGCTGTCATTGATGGGAAACACCTCGGTTTACTCAGAAGCCAGGTCATGTCCCGTGTCCAGCGCGCGATGTAAAATGCACTTGCCCATGTGCATAATGCTCTGACGTCACCACCAGCCCGTGGAACGTCACAGCTGCACATGTGAACTGAATACATGTGTAAATACAGCTTGAGTATCCCTCATCCAAAAACCCAAAATCCGAAATGCTCCAAAATCCAAAACTTGAGCCCCAACATGACACCTCCAAGGGGAAAATTCTGCACATAAGTACTTAACACAAACGTGGTTTCACACACAAAATTATTTAACATATTCCGTAAATCAGCTCCAGGCGATGTGTAGAAGGTATATGTGAAACAAAAATGAATTTTCTGTTTAGACTTGTGGCCCAGCTCCAAGATATCTTATTATATATAAGTAAATATTCCAAAATCCAAAAATTCTAAACGTTTCCAATTTCAGGCACTTCAGAAAAGGGATGCTCAATGTAGACCCATGAAAGACTTTAGCCTGAGTAACCCCGTCAGGAGGGCGGCCTGCTGGCAGCTGCTGTCTCCTTCCAGGATCAGGAGCAGAAGGCCAGATTTCCATTTCAAAGTGGGTGCTCTTGAACGCTGCGGTGCTCTGAGCCTTGGGCCTCCCCTTTCGCCCCTCCCTAATCGGGAGATGATGGCAGAGCCTGGCCTGTCACCTTGGGTCACAGCAAAGGTCACCCCAGAAGTTACAAGTTACCCCGTGTTAATTACCCTCCAAGTGGAAGTGGAGTGTTGTGCGTCTGTGCAGACACTGCCCCTGCTTCTCCTCTGCGGCCTGGTTGTGGATGCCTGAGTGTTAGCAGCTCACCCCAAACATCCACCCAGGCCGTGGGCACCAGTTCTCATTGCTCCTGAAGGTCAGTGTGATCCTCACAGCTAAAAATAGCCATGTTTAATTGCGGCCTTGAAGGAAAAGGTTGTGTTGTTCAATCAGAATTATTGGGGAGTTAATCTTCAAAGGTGCTTCATTCTGGGCAAAGATTGAATGTGCCCAAAAGTCAGGTGAAAACGTTTGCCTCGTTAATTGTAAATCGTCGTCTTAAGTATGTGCTGTAATTTTTCCTTCCCATTTCCAGAAAACAGTAGGTGTTTTTTTAACCCCATGGCAGATTTTTTTTATTGTCGAAAAATACACATAACATTTACAGTTTGAACGATGCTTAAGCACCCAGCTCAGTGGTGTCAAGCACATTCCCACTGCTGAGCCCCATACCCACCATCCATCTCCGGGATGGTTTCAGCTTGCAGAACTGAAGCCCTGTCCCCCAGCACAGTAGCCCCCTCGCCCCCACACCCACCATCTGCTTTCCATCTCTAAGACCTTGACTCCTCCAGGGACCATACATTTTATATTTGTAAATCGTATCATACCTGTCGTTTCGGGACAGGCAGTTCTCATTGCTGGAGGCATCCTCCAGGCTCATCCGTGCTGTAGTGACTCAGTCTTTCCTTCCTTTCACAGATTTCTGGAAAGGTATCTATCACAGATTCATCCTCCAAGCCTTGCTTTTGCTTCTTTCTAGCCCACTTTCTGTTCTCTTTAGGGCTAGGCTGGTACCTCCCAGCATCTGGAAGAACAGGATTTAATTACAGCCAAAAAAATAAATAGGGAAAGTTTGGGGCCACAGGGGCATCAGGATATCACAGCCCACACTGACTGACTCCAGCCTGACATTCAGGGAAGAAGGGATTTAAGCCTGCGCCCAGCCCTGTACAGATCCCGCCTCCATTCTATAGGGAATGGAGGGTCCACCCCACAGCAGAATACCTGGGAGGAGTAACGCAAACTCTCACATCAGGCACATGGCGTGAGGAGGGCTTGGCGGGAACAAGACAGGGACCCAGTGGCCCGCAAGAGTGCTGAGCCAGGACCAGGTCCCATCACAAGATGGACCTGCTAAAGCCTGAAGCTCCTCAGTGCCCTGACCCCCGCATGTGCCGGCTTCCCCTGGGATGGGTCTCGAGAGCCACGGCAGGGCTCGGGAGGATACATGTGAGAAGAAGGGGTTTTGGGACAGAAAGGGCATCCTGAGTGCCCTTGCTTGGAGAAACATTCCTTCTCCAAGGCTCCCGGGCCCCTCTCCACCTGTGCTTCACACACAGCGGTCTGGAGGGCTCCCAGACCTTCCCTGGGGACCCGTGAAGACCTAAAGCCAGCAGTCCCCCAGGCACAAGAACACACATCTCTGTCTGGGAGGTGTTCATCTTTAGCTGGGAGCTGTGGAGAAGGAGGCGGGATGGGAAAGCCCAGTGCACAAGCTGCAGGTACCTCCCAGGCCAGCTCCGTCAGGGCTCCCTGAACCCTGCAGCTCCCCTCCTGAGCTCCACGTGCCTGTCGGTGGGCTGGGTCTCTTTCTAAAGTGTCTGTTTTCTTTCCCTTTCCTTTAGCATTCTCCTGGATGAAGAGGGACATATTAAGATCACAGGTTTGTAAATGATGGCCGGCCCTTGGTGGCTTCATCACAGCCCTGGTAACTCTGGGGACCGCCTCAAAGCCCAAGCCCTCTTATTTAGACCACCTTCCCTTGGCCAGATGCTTTGTCTCTAATTTGGCAGAATTTTCTGTAGCTACAGACTGGTTATAGTGTCATACATCTTCATAACGTCCAGAACCATCCAGCTTCCCGGGCCATGCTCTGTTTGCTGGGCTTTTTCGGCACTGCTGGGTGTTTAGTTCAGGAGCCCTCATGCCTAGCGCCATCCTGAGGGCAGACATCCAGGGTCTCACTGGAGTGCGGCCTTCACTGCTGTCCTCACGGGTGCTGTCCCTGCTTCCTCCTCACTCCCTGGACCATGGCAGTGGCCACATGACCGCCCTCCCCATTTACATATAAAGCCTGGCAGCCACCAGCAAGTTCAGTCACACTGGAAGCGGCTGTTCTAATCTCAGGACACCCCATTTGTATTAGTTCCCTATTGCATCTCTAACAAAATGCCAGAAACATGGCTTCAAACCACACAAACTTATCACCTTATAGGTCAGGAGGCCCCAAGTTGGAAATAAGTCTCCCAGGAATGAAATCGAGGCATTGGCAGGGCTGCCTGCCTTTTGGGGGCCTCTGGAGGACATTCCCTTGCTTTGCTTCTTCCTGCTGGTAGAAACCCCCACATTCCTGGTCTGTGCCGCGTCCCCCATGATGGAAGCCGGCAGGCAGCATCTTCTGAGCTCTCGGATGGCGTCCTGACCCCCTCCCTAACCTGAAGACCCTTGTGATGGCATTAGGTACACCCAGAAATCCAGGGTCATCCCCCATCTCCAAATCCCAGTGGCATCTGCAAAGTCCCTCTATTAGTCTGTTCTCATGCTGCTAATAAAGACATACCCAAGGCTGGGTAGTTTATAAAGGAAAGAGGTTTAATGGACTCACAGTTCCACATGACTGGGGAGCCCTCACCATCATGGCGGAAGGCAAAGGAGGAGGAAAGGCACATCTTACATGGCGGCAGGCAAGAGAGTGTGTTCAGGGGACCTGCCCTTTATAAAACCATCAGATCTCATGAGACTCATTCACTATCACGAGAACAGCACAGGAAAAGCCCAACCCCAGGATTCAGTTACCTCCCACTGGGTCCCTCCCCCGACACATGGGGATTTATTACAATTCAAGGTGAGATTTGGGTGGGGACACAGCTAAACCATATTGGTCCCTCTGCCACGTAAGTGGCCCATCCCAGGCTCGGGGGGCAAGGCCGTGGCCTCTCTGGGTGCTGCTGCTCTAACCACTGGCTGGGCCTGCCTCGGCTCCACTCCGCCACTCTGTCATCCCCCAGACCTGCAGGCCCTGAGCTAGTGCACTCCTGTTCTTTCCAGTCCCGGGGCCACTTCCTTCAGAAGCCCTTCCTTGCTCTGTGGCACCTGGTGAAACCTGTTCTTCCGTCATAGCTCGGCCCCTGCTCCCCAGGCCTCCTCTGCCCATCTGTGCTCTCCACACCCTGGCGTTGTCAGGGCAGGCAAGTTGACCACCTGCCTGGCTCCCCTACAGCCGGAGGCCCCTTCCCGGTAGCTATCAGCCACACACCTGCCCCTCCACCCCGGGTCCCTCTGCCCTGCAGCGCCCACCTCCATGTGCCTGTGGAAGAGGGAGGGTCTGTGGAGTTCCCATCAGTGGCTAAGCATCTGCCGTCTGGGTGGTGTTTCCTGGGTATGTAGATTCATAAGGAACTGCTCACGCTTTGAGGATTTTAGCTTCAGGCACCAGTGGGCTCTGGGTACTGATGAGCTCCAGGAAGCGCTCACGTGGCACTGCTTTCACTGAGCAGGGCTCTGCCGTGCCCACCTGGAGAGGGGCGGGCCCACAGAGGGACACTGATGCCCGCCTGCGTGGGGACACCTGAACACACCCAGAGACTGAGGCAGTGCGTGTGCTGTGTTTGCATGCAGATTTCGGCCTGAGTAAGGAGGCCATTGACCACGACAAGAGAGCGTACTCCTTCTGTGGGACGATCGAGTACATGGCGCCCGAGGTGGTGAACCGGCGAGGACACACACAGAGTGCCGACTGGTGGTCCTTCGGCGTGCTCATGGTGAGCCTGCCCCTGGGCCCCTTCCCTGCCATGGCGGCTCTTCCCCAGGTAGCCCCTGTCCCCAGGTGGGTTCAGAGGTCCGGGAATGCAGGCGAAGGCAATGCCTCAGGGTGTGGCTTGGGACCTCCCACAAGTGTCCAGGACGAGCACTTCCCAGCAGCCTCCTGTCCTTCCCACGTCCCCACCATCAGCAAGTGGGGCTGGGATGCAAAGGAGAACCCATGTGTGCGAGGAGACAAACTGTCTTTATGCTTCGTGCTCTTCGGGTTAGCATGATGATGATGAGAGATGCCATGGTTTCATATTACAATATTTTTCTTATTTAAACACAAAATCCTTACACTTAGTTATGAACTGAGATGTACATGGAGATAGGCATTTTTGCATCGGTCTCTGGAAAGGTGAGTTGTCTGTCACACTCTCGCAGAGTGTGTAACCGAACTTGGTTTGGGCTGTTGTCTGTGTCACAGTCTCACAGAGTATGTAACTGAACTTGGTTTGGACTGTTGTCTGTGTCACAGTATCACAG
>NW_022437022.1:688432-690102 GCF_009761245.1 Sapajus apella
TCTCACAGACAGAGTGTGTAACTGAACTTGGTTTGGGCTGTTGTCTGTGCCACAGTCCCACAGACAGAGTGTGTAACTGAACTTGGTTTGGACTGTTGTCTCTGTCACACTCTCGCAGACAGAGTGTGTAACTGAACTTGGTTTGGGCTGTTGTCTCTGTCACACTCTCGCAGACAGAGTGTGTAACTGAACTTGGTTTGGGCTGTTGTCTGTGTCACAGTCTCATAGACAGAGTGTGTAACTGAACTTGGTTTGGGATGTTGTCTGTGTCAGTTTCGCAGACAGAGTGTGTAACTGAACTTGGTTTGGGCTGGGTCTTCTGTGGCACGCCAGGAACAGCGTGTGCTCCTTTCCCATTCCTCGGAGGGTCCTCTCTCCCTCACTCCCCACCCAACCCCACACTCCCAGCTGGGCAGGGGGCTCGTGGCCTCAGGGTGGAGCAGATGTCCAGTGAGTCCTCTGGAATCTGACATGGATGATGATGTGATGGCAGCATTTCAGAGGTATCCTGCCCTCTGGCCTCTGCATCACACAGAGGAGGAAACTGAGGCCATGAGCACTTTACGAAATCGGAAGAAGATTGCCCCTCTGGCTTGTGGCAGAACTGTGTGCTTGCCAAACCTGGTTCCCTTCCGAGTTCAGGCTGCCTCTCTTCCCACCACATGCCACTCCTCGTCCCCTTGCTAGGGAACCCCAGGGCTGAGTCCTGTGGTATCGCCTGGGGAACCCCCAGCTGGTATCAAGGCCTCACTGGCCCTTTGCCACTTGGGTCCCTGGCCTCGTCCTCAGGAGCTCACAGACTCTGGCTGTGTCTGATGTGCCTGCATGGGCTGCCCACCTCTCCCTGAGGGGCAGACGTACATTAGACCAGCTGGGAGAATGGTGTCCACAGCCTAACCCAGAAAGCCAATTCGCAGTCAGAGATGCCTGCATTACGCTTGTGGCTGCTCCTGCCTGTGGAATCCCCATCCCTCCTGGTCATTCCTGCTGGCAAAGTAAGTCACAACAGAGAGAGTCACGCAGCTAAACATGTGAGCACAGGCACGACACTGGAGAAAATGCCTGCAGGAAAGCCAGGGGCCTACTAGCTCAGCCAAGAGGACGAGGCTCCTGGTTTATTATTTATGATCATTCAGACCTTCAGTGGTTCCAGCTAGGGGGCAGGTCCTCTCCATTCGGAGACCCCCAAGCTAAGTCCCACAAAGGCGCCTCTGAGACCACCTCTGCTTCCCTCTCCACGCAGAGACCCCCGAGCTAGGTCCCCAACGGTCACCTCTGAGACCACCTCTGCTTCCCTTTCCACATGGAGACCCCGAGCTAGGTCCCCCACGGTTACCTCAGAGACCACCTCTGCTTCCCTCTCCACGTGGAGACCCCCGAGCTAGGTCCCCCACAGTCACCTCCAATACCACCCCTGCTTCCCTCTCCATGTGGAGACCCCCGAGCTAGGTCCCTCACGGTTACCTCTGAGACCACCCCTGCTTCCCTCTCCACACAGAGACCCCCAAGCTAGGTCCCCCACAGTTACCTCAGAGACCACCTCTGCTTCCCTCTCCACGTGGAGACCCCCGAGCTAGGTCCCCCACAGTCACCTCAGAGACCACCTCTGCTTCCCTCTCCACATGGAGACCCCTGAGCTAGGTCCCCCACGGTTACCTCAGAGACCACCT
>NW_022437022.1:690112-704729 GCF_009761245.1 Sapajus apella
GGTTACCTCAGAGACCACCTCTGCTTCCCTCTCCATGTGGAGACCCCTGAGCTAGGTCCCCCACGGTCACCTCTGAGACCACCCCTGCTTTCCTTCTACTGAAAATGTTTTTGTTTAGATACATCAGTGAGACAGTTAGGTTGGCTTTGCTGTCTTGGAGGTGATTTCTGCATAGACAGCTCCACTCCCTTCCAAATATGTCAGTTTCCTGTGTGACCCTGGCTGGTGAGTGGTGGGTGAGGGCAGGGTGACAGGCCTGCAGAGACCTCCCATGCTGGGGCAGGTTTTGCTGGGAAGTCTGACATTGCCTTTGCCAATGCTGGGCTACAGGTCCAAGCTTATAGTCTGTGGCTTCAGGAGAGATTTCAGTTCTTATACTCCCTGGCCCCTGAGAACCCCAAATTCCCCCAGAGAGCAGGGCCGGCCACGCTGCACATCCAGGCTCCCTGAATGGGCTCCTGGCATCCTCCTGTCTCAGGGTCCTGTCCTGTAACTATGCGCTCACAAGTGGCCCACACAGCAGTGCTTCAGACCAGCCTTTGTGTAATGAACAAAGTCATAAAATGCTGCCATCCAGCTCTCGGCGAACCAATATTTAAAAGCTCAAGAGTCCGGCTGGAGTGGAGAAGAGAACCTTAGCAGAGAATACCGCAGCCAGAAGACCACGTAGAAGCCAGCCCCAATTAGATCTAGTTTTGTGAGGTTCCTGGGGCAACAGAGGGAGGGAAGATTTGATAGTCTTCTGTTTCTTCTATTAAAGCAACAAATCATAAAACCTATCTTATAGAATATATCTTTAATTTTTTTTTCTGGTCTTAATCACTGCAAATTTAAAAAACAAATGGAGAAGCTGAAAGAAAGAAATTAGGGGAACAGAAAAGACGTAGAAGGAACAATCCAAAGAGGACACGAGGAGGGGAAGGAGGGGACACGAGGAGGGGAAGAAGAAGGGGACGTGAGACCTCGGAGGGCTCGCCTCGCTCTGTCAGGCTCCTCCCTGGCTCCCTCCTGCCCTCCGCCCTAAGACAGGAGTGCCACTCCCAGTGGCCTTTGCTGACTCTGGTGGGGTTGGTGGCTCTGCCTGGTGGCTCTGGCTTGGGTGTCTTCTTGGCACTCCCGGCTTGCCGCTGCTCTAGCACCTTCCATCTTCTGTCATCGTTGTCTGTCTCTGTGAGTGTCTCCTGGCACATGGAGTTTCTTCAACGCCAGTCACCCTCACCTGAGATTCCCCAGCACAGACAGAAGTGCATGTGTCCGGCCAGGCTTCCAGGAGGCCTGCGTGGGAGTGAAGACACCAGGGTGGAAGCAGAGAGGCACTCACCCCCAGACCCAAGCAGAGAGGCACTCACCCCCAGACCCAAGCAGAGAGGCACTCACACCCTGACCCAGTGCCCAGTGGCCTTCACCCATCCTGGAGTCCCCTCGCTCCTCATCCCTAGAGTGTGGAGGGCTTCTGAAGGAGGCCTTGGCCAGCACTGCCTGGCACATTGGCACAGCAGGAGCCTCTTCCACATGCCTCCCTGCGCACAGGACATTTCTTACTGAATTGTTCACTTGTTTGCTAGGATCGTCCCACATTCGATGTCTCGTGACAGCTGGAGAATGGGTCTGGCCCCAGATCTGCTGCGTCACTCTCAAGCCTGGGCCAGGGCTAGCTGTTGCAGGGGTGACCACAAGCTAAGGCTGCCTGGACCTCTTCACATGTGACCTCAACCAGGCAATCTCCAAGCCAAGTAGGAGAGACTGTGTCCTTTCTGTGCACAAAAATGAAAACTAAGGCTCAAAGAGCCTAAGGGTCAGGCTCAAGATCACGTAATTCTCCCAGAAACTCATTCTCCTTTAGTCCCGGCCGCCCACGTGGTGACCGGCCGCAACAGGCAAAGGTCTTGACTGTGGTGGCCCCACGCTTTCCACATTTCTGTGGGTGGCATCAGAAGTTATGAATTCTCATTTGCAGCTCAGAGGTGGGCCTCGGTGACCTTTCAAGTCATATGTTACCCAAGCCTCATAAGGGGATCAGTGGAGAGCCATTGTGTGTGTGAGGGGCCTCATTTTAAAGAAGGCTTACCCTGGAGGCTGCGTGCTGAGGAAGTGGTCCTCGCGTGTGGGTGGCCATCGTGCCCTGGAGATGGATGGGTGCTGGGGTCTCTTCCCTTCGACATGGATGCATGCTGGGATCTCTTCCCAAGGAGCTGCACCCACAGGTGCCCTCCATAGACCTCGAAGGAAGGACACCTGTCTCGGTGGCAGAAAGTCAGTGTCCCCGAGTAAAAGTCCATGTCTGAAATTAGGAGCTGGTACCTGGAGAAGAACGTGAAGACCTGATGGCCACGGCGTGGTGATGTTTGGAGAATTTCCAGCACTCCTCTATGCCGGGCTGGGGCCAGTTTCTAGAAGGATGTTTGGGTTGTGTTTTGCAGACATTTAAAGCATCTCTTGAGCACTCTGGTTTCATGAGTCTGCTTTATCCTTCTACCATTTCTTAACTACAGCCCGGAATGTTCTGGATGTCCCGCCTCAGGTGCTGTGTGACATGTCCTTGGATGGCACCTTCCAAGGCTGTTTTGAGACTGAGACTGTTGGCACAGGGGGTGGGGTGCAGCACACGGAGAGGGGCAGCTCAGATTAGAGGGCGTGTGTCTGTGCGCGCAGCCACCTCCACATGTGCATGGATGAACACAGGTGTCAGAGACCCAGCTCTCCACGCCCTGCAAAGCCAGGTCTGCTGCCACTTCCAGTGATCCATCTCAGGGCAGGCTTGTCCTCGCCTGCTTCCAGATTAGAATGTTAGCTTGCTTTTGGTGCCCTTTCAAGAATGAGGTGATCAGCCAAGTAAACTTGAAATTGAGGCTTCTGTCACTGAGGGTCTCCCCACAGTCTCCTCCTTCCCCTGCCCCCAGCACCCCTGGCCTCCGAAAGGTGGGTCCTGCCTGTGCCCCAGGGCTGCCACTCCTTCCACGTTCCTCAGCTGTCCCTTTAGACGAGGCTCTTCAGCCTGCACTGTTGAGGTTGGGGCTGGACACTTCCTTGTTGTGGGATGCCCTGCGTGTTGTATGATGTTTAGCAGCCTCCGTGCCTCCCTTGCCGGACACCCGCGGGACCAGGGCCCCCAGTCATGACAGTCACAAATGCCTTCGGTCATTACGAGATGTCCCCAGGCCGGCAGCGGTGCTCCCAGTTACGAAACCCTGCATTATGTCTGTTCTATTATCTTCCTGGAAGCATGGGGCCTGCACTCTGGGGAGCTGTGGCCGTGTCTCCTCGGGCCTCTCTGTGCCTGCCTGCAGTCTGGCCTTGGTGCTGATTAGAAAGACTCCCTTGGAGTGCCCCCTCCCCCGGTGTGTGTGCTTGACTGTGGGACCCCAAGACAAATGTTGGCTTCTCTCAGTTCACCCCGGAAGCCTTGGCCAGCC
Source organism: Sapajus apella (assembly GCF_009761245.1). Lineage (NCBI taxonomy): Eukaryota > Metazoa > Chordata > Mammalia > Primates > Cebidae > Sapajus > Sapajus apella. Next base: position 693,526 of record NW_022437022.1, read on the forward strand.
TCAGTGCCGTTCAACACCACAGCAGAAGTCTAACTGTAAATAACGTCGCAAGAAACTCGTCAGTAACCTAAGTCAGTAACGCTTCAGTACTGAAAAGTTCCTTGGCAGTGAGATTCAGACGATCAAACTGAAATGCTCTCCATTCTCCACAGAAAGGGGTGGATCAGGGGACGGGAAAGGCAGCAGAGCCCCGTGGCTGGGGGAGACCACAAAGGCCACGCCTCACCCTCAGCATCCACAGAAAGGTGTGGATAAGGGGAAGGGAAAGGCAGCAGAGCCCCGTGGCTGGGAGAGGCCACAAAGGCCACACCTCACCCTTGGCATCCACAGAAAGGGGTGGATAAGGGGACGGGAAAGGCAGTAGAGCCACGTGGCTGGGAGAGGCCACAAAGGCCACGCCTCACCCTCGGCATCCCCCACCATCAGCAGCGCCTTCATCACCAAGAAGCAGTTATTGAATACCCATGGGTGCTGTGCTGGGTGTTCTCTGGCTGAATGGATGGTTGAGAGGAGGGATGGAGGGAGAGGAGGAGGAGGAGAGAAAAACAGAGCAGTGGAAGGTCACTGATCACAAGGGAGTCATCTTCAAAAGCTAAAAAATCACTAGGCCAGGTGCAGTGGCTCATGCCATTAATCCCAGCACTTTGGGAGGCCCAGGTGGGCGAATCACTTGAGGTTAGGAGGTTAAGACCAGCCTGGTCAACATGGCAAAACCCCATCTCTACTTAAAAAAAAAAAAAAAGAAAGAAAGTTCGCCAGGCATAGTGGCGCGCACCTGTAGTCCCAGCTACAAGGGAGGCGGGGACAGGAGAATTGCTTGAACCCAGGAGGAGGAGGTTACAGTGAGCCAAGACTGTGACATTGCACTCCAGCCTGAGTGACAGAGCAAGACGCTATCTCACATACCAGTCCATCAGTAAAAAATAAATGCTATCTGGGCATTGGGACAGGCACCATTTGTGTACCAAGGATTGAACGGTGTGTATGGGGTGACAGCTTTCTCATTTCACGTAGCCAGAAGGCTTGTCCTTGGAAATGGGATTTCATGAGTGCTATTAATAGACTCAAGAAAGAAATAAAAGAAAAAAAGAGCAGAATAGGAAAGGAGTTCCCTTTGATAATACAGTTCTATTTTGAGAGCTATTTCAGTGTGCTAGATCAGCTTATAAGCGTTCATCCTGTTTCAGCAGGCGATCAGCTCATCTGCCAGTCAGAGCATTCCGGCCTCTCCAGTTTAATCACATTTGTCTCTTTTTCAGCTCTCTCTGGACCCCCTTCCGCTCGCTCTGTATCACTTTTATATTTATTGATTGCCTGAGCCTGTCTGCTCTGAGGTCCCTCACTTTTTCTGTCCACAGGATGGATAGCAAATTCTAATGTGAAAGAACAGGCTTCAAACATCAGAACTGGCAGAAGAGTTTCCATTTCTTTTAAAATGTTGTTTTCGGAAAGCAGACTGGTAATAATAAAACCTTAAATGCATTCATTTCTTTAAGGTTATAATTTCACTCCTAGCAGCCTGTCATTAGAATAAATCCAAATCTTGGGAAAACATCTGTGCACATTTCAATGTTACTTACAATAGCAGATAATTGGGAATGCCCTAAGTGTACAGCAAGAGATACACTATTAACGTGTTGGCATATCCACATATTTTTAAGTGATATTACACAGATTTCATAATAAGCATTGAAAGCTTTATGTTATTCTGTGAAAAGTTAGTGTACAAAACCTTATTTATGTTTTTAAAACAAATTAAACGCTTGAAAAAAGTACTATGAGGAACTAACAAACGTAAGCTTCGGGTGTCTTTGGGTAATGGAATTCTGCGTGTATTTTTGGTCTTTCTACTTTGTGTATCTATCAAGATTTTCAAACTGCAAAGGAAGAATGCTGGAGGATGGATTCTAAAAGGGCAGAGACAGACACAGTAAAAATAAAGACGAGGGAGAGTTCAGAAAGACCATGTAAACACCTGCTTCCTTGTCATTTAAACTGACTTGAAAGACGTGGAGGAGGATTGATCCTTGGGCACATTTCACTTAGACTCAGGATCTTATTTTTATGAAAAGATTGGCTGCTGCTGCTGCCCTAGTTTCTTTCCTGCGAGCAGTCAGCTGTGCACCTTGCTCTCATGAGACCATTCCAGGCCACTGCTTCCAGAGTGCGTGTAATCACCCTGCATGTGCCGGGGGAGTTGGTGCAAGAAGGAAACCCCGCTCAGAAAAGGCTGCCCTCCGTCCTGTCGTTATCTCACGCTCTGTCCTGGCAGGCGCCCAGTCATAACAAAATAAGGACATACGGTGCGGCAGCTGTATCTGAGAGGTTGCTGGTGCCATACTGCCCTCATCAGAGGCTAATGGCCGTGGTCAGGCCTATCTCGTGCTGGAAGCACTCTGGCCTCCGCCCGCCCTGGCATGCACGGGTATTCACATGAGCATTCTCCTCCTCCTCCTCGCTCATCCCTGCCACGACACCTGCCAGGGCAGGACAGGGTCCTAAACCGCATGTAAGATATGTTCGCCCAAATTGCCCAACCCCACTTGGCCTCTTCTGTGTCGTACTTGGCTCCCACTGGCCTGCCACAGAGCATGATTACCTACCACATCTGTCTTTCATCCACCTCACCCGCTGAAATGCAAGCCCTGCAAGGCAGTTTTAGTCACTGCTGTACCCCAAGCATGTCGACCAGTGTCTACACTTGACAGATGGGGATTTTGAATGAGGAAATGGATGTGAGTTGCAGGCTGCCCTGCTGGGGCGCTCTGCTGTTAAGCCGGGTCCGTCTGGATGAATGAACTCTCTGTGCTCTCTGTTGCTCTGCAGTTCGAGATGCTCACGGGGTCCCTGCCATTCCAGGGAAAGGACAGGAAGGAGACCATGGCCCTCATCCTCAAGTGAGTAGCGTGGGAGCCACCCCAGAGACCTGCGAGCACCTTCCGGTATCAAGAGCTGCCGCCTCTGAACCTGTGGCGTTCTCATTACATTGCTAGGCTTACAGTGCCAAAGTATTGTTCAGCGGTTTTCCAAAATGGTAGCACTCTTCCACCAGTAGCAGTGGTGCTAGGGTGCTGGGCATTCTGATGACGGGGGTCAAGGGAGCAGTTGCTGGTTTGGCTTATCCTGCTGCGTGGTTCTGAATGAACACTTCTACTGTAGATCAAGTTTCCTATCAGAAAGTCACTTAAAATGTGTACTGAGTGGCTGGTTTTCAAACGTGATGACTGAAGACCTCCCAGAAGTATAGACGCAAAGAGACACGAGGCCTACAGGGCCTTGTCCAGAGAGATCACAGGAGCAGGGCTCTCCCTTCCCTCCACCTGCTGACCGCATTCATAGAGCCCTCCTGGTTGACCTTGGCAGGTCTCAGTGTCATTTTGCCCCGTGACTGGATACAAACCATTTTCTGCTTAATTCTCATGAAGAATCATTTACCAAGCCAAGGTTATGCTCTTGGGCCGTAGGAAGAAGTCTGAGCCCTGTGCCACCTTCCACAGCATCCTAAATGTGAGCAGACACCGCCGACCATCACTGGCCCAGAGCAGATGGAAGGGGGGAGGGAAACAAAGCCTGGGAGCCCCTAATCGGTTCCTTCCAAAGTGAGGCCACTAGGTGGAGAGTCATAAAGCTCTTTGTCCTCATAAGCTGCTCTGGCCAACTTGCTTGCAAATGGACACGTAACTTTTATAAAATTGAGAATCACCTAAAACACACAAGCTTGGCTTTTGTAAGCTCAGTTCTTGTGTAGATGGAAGGAGAGAGGGAGTGAAGGAAGCCCCATCGTGAGGACCCTTTTGTAAAGGTGGGGAGTGACTTTATTTAATCAGCCTTCTCCTCCATCAAGGGACCTCGAGTTGCAGCAGACGCCGATGGCTGCACGGAAGGACCTTTGCAGTGATTCTCCCTGTTTGTTTGAATTTTAAGGGAGAAAACGTTCTTTACTTTTTCTAAAGCTGCGATAATCCTCAGCCGCAAGTCACAGGCATGGCCTCATGGCCTTCCACTTGGGAGGGATGGAGAATTTCTGAAGGGAGGCACCACACTGTGTGCCTGGGGTTCTCAGTCTGCTCTGGGGACCCTGGCTGGGGACCCTGACCCCCTCCCGGACTTGCAGGTCCTGCCCTCGCAGGGTTTCCTTGTAACACCGCAACCGCCTGAGCACAGGCCAGGCGAGAGCCCAGCTGTCTCCTATGGAGCCAGGGAGAGACCCACCAAAATGCCCAACAGTGCACTAAAGGCTTTTTGATATGCTTGTTTGGGAAAACATAGATAATTTCCATTAACAATGTTATGTTAATGGGATTGTTACTGTTATTTTAAATGATTTTATTATTAAATAATACACTTATTACTAATAAAAATATGTATTAAAATGAATTAGCAAATAGAAATTATACAGATTTCTCACCTTTACTTGCTACTGTGATAAATATCACAGCTGTAGTCCATATAAACAAAAGCTCTTTGGTGTCCTCAGTAACTTTTAAAGCATAAAAGGTCCCAAGGCCAACATGTTGGAGCACAGCTCCTCCGGGTGACGGCGGTTGAGGTCTCCGGATGCTGACTGAGGCCCTCCTTATAGCTTGTCCTTGTTCTCCTAAAATAGATCCTAAAATAGGATTCTGTTTTTCAGAGCCAAGCTGGGGATGCCGCAGTTCCTCAGTGGGGAGGCCCAGAGTTTGCTGCGAGCTCTCTTCAAACGGAACCCCTGCAACCGGCTGGGTAAGAGTCCCTGGGAACCCCACCACGGGGGCGCGCAGGGTGCTGCCCCACGAGCCACAGTGGTGACGTGGAGGGCTACCCTCCTGCTCCGGCCCAACGCTGACCGAGGTCACCAAAATCAGACCTCACCTAGAGGTTGAAATATGTCACATGCCATCTGTGCTCCAGGGCCCTTCACATAGTCACTGCCAAAGTACCAGAAGCTCTTCTCTAAAAGCCACTGGTTTTACACAAAATGGTAGTGTTCTTCTACCAATTTGTCGTTTGAAAGTCAGTTAAGAGTTTATAAGCTAAGGACAGAAACATTGAAAAGCTGCTTCTAATTTAATCCTCCTTCAATTAAGAAACTTCCGCATCTATGAAAATCTGGACTCATTTTAATATAAGCTACTGATTGATTTTCTATGTGTGTATGTGACAATATATTGAGGGTTACTCTGTGGGCTGGGCAGGTCTTAGGGCATGGCGGTGACCATGTTGTCTCAGAGTCAGAAGGCACGAGGAGCAGGGATTTCAGGTTATTTCATTACAGGAAAATGAAAGGAACACATTCAGTTATGTTTTCTAACTCTAACTCCATAGGTGGAAGACATATCAGAGGGGAAGGCAAAAGTTAAATCCGGAAATTTTCATTTTGGAAAAAACACTAGATCTTCCTCTGCATGCCTCAACCCCAAAGAAAGACGGACCCATTTACTTCTCCCCCCCATTAGCTTCCACTGCAGGGAACTTTTGCATTCATTTGCAATCCTTCAGTGACTAAAAGTGAAGCTAATCAAAAGTACTTTCCTACTCCACAGTAATGTTTTCACAGTATGAGACCATTGATTTGTAACTTTGTGATCTTAGAACAAAGGAGTTAAGGTGATTTTTTAAAAATCAATGTCAATGTATTTAAAGTACTGCATAGTAATTCCTATGAATTTCATCTTGTTATGAACTGTTACAGTTGTATTCACCTAACTGAACACATTTACGTCCAACTTCTACCCAGATCTTTATCACATAAATCACTATTGCTTCCTGCAGACTCATCTTCCTAGGAATTCTTTACTTTATGTCAGAACGCCCCATAGTTGTCCTTACGAGGCAGTTCTCCTCCATGCCAGCAGATACGTTCAATTCCACTTTACATACTTTTCAGTGATCACCTATCATCAACACCTTTGTCCATTCAGCCTGTTTCTATCCTTTCACACAACGCAGTAAAGCAATTCCTCCTTGTCACTGGGAACTTGTGCTTGCTGTGCGTGGCTACCAGGAGAGCAGGTGACACAGTGAGCTGCCATGGTGCGGGTGACATCACAGGGTGTTCTGCCACGTTCTGCCTGCAGTGTCCACCCGTCACTGCAGGCCAATCCAGAAAGCCTAGGGCACGTGGGTGTGTGTCAAGAGAGTAAATCCCTGCAACATTTCAGCACCTTGGTCAAACCATCAAAATGCTAACTGTATGTACCCTTTTGCCCAGAAGTTTTACTGCCAGAAATCTCTCCAACGGAAATAGCCATACCCGCGTAAAAGGGATACGAATAAACAGTGTTTGCCAAAGGTCTTCCTGTTTAACAAAGACCTGAAGACGAAGCAAGCCTCAATCAATAAGGAAATCATTGAATCAATTATGAAATGTCCACATCACGGCCTGGGGCTGGAGGACTGTGTCTCGGCCATGGCTCTGTACATTTTGGGCGGGTTAATTCTTGTTTTGGGAGCTAATCCGTGCACTGGGGCTGTTTACCAGTATCCACACCACCACCCCTTGACGATCAAACATCTCCTGACGTTGGGAAAGCCCCCTGTTGGGAGTTTCCGCACTGCTGGTAGTGACATGGAAGAGCCAGAGTCTAGACTGGATTGCAGCCCGCGTGGCTGGAGAGTGTAGACTCACGCTGCAGTGGCGTCTGTGCCACCCACGCCACAGTGCATCCATGCCAGGGCACATAGAGACAGTGATGGACCCAGTCCCTACACCAGCCCCACGCTGGTGATTGTGGAGAGGACCGTGTCCAGTGCTTTGGATAAAAACTCGCCAGCAGGTCACTTCACACGTTTTACAGGGCTGTCCCCATTCGAGGGTCTGAGAGGCTGGGGGACCATCACCCAGACAGAGGCAGCTTCCTTGGAGGGGCATTCACCAGCAGTGCCACGGACAAAGCCAAAGGCCCCAGCCGAGCAGCCCCAAGTCACCAAGATGCTGGTTGGGGGTGATTATGAGATGGGAGGCCCAGGATGGAGAGGCTCAGGACCAGAGAGGACGCCTGGTCAGACAGAGGGCCCTGCTGCAGAATACATAGGGGCAGTGTGTGCGCGTGTTCATGCATGTGTGTGTTCATGTGTGTGTGTGCATGTGTCTGCATGTATGTATGTTCTTACAGGTGTGTGTAGGCTTCGTGGCTTGGAGGAAACTGTTGACCGAACAATTTTTGCCACTTTGTTGCTACTGGGACTCCTCAAACCAAGAATCCTCAGGACTCCTTTTCATCAGTGGTGACGATCATCGTCAGGCAGGGTCACAGCCACATTTCCAAGAGACGTGCGGCTCCCAAATCTGCCTGCCCCTCGGCCCTTCACTCGCTGGTCCTGGTGCACACCCCCTGATTACAGTGACTCGGCTCAGGAAACGCAGCAAGGGCTCAGCGCTCACCCTCAGTGGCCAGAGTCCCGTATCCACACGAGGCCTGTCGTGGGCAAGATCTCACCCTCTGAGGGTGGGGTCCCCAATGGTGGGGACAAAGGGACAGCCTGGGCTGGGCCAGGCGGGAAGGGCTTGTGCCCCACCCTATGTCCTGAAGTTGCCCTTTCACTGCAGTTTTCCTAAATCCGGTTGTGGTCTGGCCTTTTGTTTGCAGACCCCTCGCTCGTCACTGTGTGTGTGGGGAGATGGGGGAGGTGGTGTCTCATAACCATGAGGGTGGATTTGGAGACAGCGGCAAGCTGAGAAGTGTGTCCCTCAGCTAAGCCAAGGCATCGCGGCGCCCTAGGTTGTCCAAATGCCGTGTCAAAGGTCATGATTGCCCGGTTCTGTTCTGAGTCTTCCAGGTGGTGAATTAAATTGAGTCCCTGTCATTGCAGTCTCTGTCAGCACTAACAGCAATGCAGAAGTAACCCTTCCTAGATGGAGGGGATCAGGGGCTAGCTGTCAGGGGCTTACTGCCCGGCACAGCAGATCTCAAGCCACTTAAGAGCACGCCTGCCTTAGAATTGAGTTTGCTATGCTGTAAACTTCTACAAAATGCACAGAAACATTTTGCATGCCATTTCCACTCATCTCTCAACACTGAAGGCTGCCCACATCTAGAGCCCTGCTCTCATGTCTTCAGCCTTTTTAACGGCTGCTCCAGAGCTCTTCTTTTCCGTGACCCTGGGCTGCGCCTTTATTGTGTCTGTGGCTCTCCTCCAGCGTTCCCTGTGCTGCTGGGTGTAAGCATGGCCTCCGCCACACAGCCCTGGGAGGCCCCGTGGGCGGTGGGAGAGGGTGGGTGGATGGCTCAGATATTGCCCTGCCTGGGTGGATTTCTAATGAACCAGGAGAAAAGGTCGTTCTCCGAGCCTCAGGGTTCTCCCGGCACGGTGCTGTTGGTGAGGATGAGAAGGTGCCTTGGCACTGGGCTAAGACAGTAATTGTCTGACTTGGATCCTATGATTGTACTTAAAGCAGGTCAGACCAGAAACTTACAGAATTCACTTATGAAAAGAGGTGTATCCATAGGAATTGCTTTTAGCTGCAAGGAATAGAACCCTTAAATAATTTTAAACTTTTTATTCAATTAATTTAGTTTTCCAAATTGCATTTTCATTTTCTCTTATTAACACGCCACGTGGTGGTGGATGAGTTGCAGACGTGGGCAGCTGAGCTGCTGCTGTCAGGAGCCCAGCTCCTCCTGTGGCTTTGTTTCCCATCCTCAGTGCACCCCCTTCTCGTCCTTACACTCGGTGCCTTGTGATGACAACGCGGCTGCAACAGCTCCCAGCATCACGTCCTCACTGCAGGAGAAAGAAAAAGGAACTGGATGGGGCCAGCTGCCTCTGTCCCTTTCATCATGAAAGCAAAGCTTTTCTGGAAGCCCCTGGGACTTCTCTGTGCTTCTCACTGGCTAGAATCCTGTCGCATGGCATTGGTGACACGTGGCACTGTAAGGAAGGCAGGAGAACATGCGTCTGTGGAGGAAGGAAATGGGGGCTGGAGGGGCAGCTTTACTGGCCAGGCAGCTGGGCCAGCCACAGGTATTCACTGAGTGATGAGATCCAGGAGGGCAGAGGTTGTGTCTGGCTCATCTTTGTGTCCAGTTCCCAGACCACACAGAGCCTCCAGTGAATATGCATGAACCAAAGTGAATTGAAGGAATTACAGTGGTTCCTTAAGGTGCTCTGAAAAGCCCGTCGCGCTGAAGTGACTGGAGTTTAGTTGAGCCTGACCCTTGCTGCTCCTGCTTCGTTTCTATCCACTTCCCTTGTCAAGCGGTAAAACAGAAAGAGAGCATGGGTTTGCGGGTGGGTCATGCCTTGGTCCCCGCGGCGGCTGCTCGGGTACAGGCGCTCTGTTTGTGGACATGAACGTCACTGCCGTTTCTGTGCGCTCACCCAGGAGTCTTGTTCACAGAGTGTTTTTCGGCTAGTGACTTCCACGATCCTGATTGGCCTAGCGCGCCACACCTGCCAAACACGCACACCTGTCCTCTCCTCCCATCTTTATGACAAGGCTGTAAAATTGTGTTCATCATTTTCTGTTTGAGCAAGGCTTGTTCAGAGGTGCAAGGGCTTGTCCCATGACCCTGTGTGTGCAGGAGTTGGCTCTAGTCAGCACCCACCCAGCCAGCGGCAGAGAGCAGTGTGGCTGTCACAGAGGCCTTGGTCCTCCCTTCCTGGACGTGGGAGCACAAATGCGTTCCTTCTCCGTGGACTTCCAGGAAGACCACGTAGGAGCTTCCTTTATTTAGTGAGGATGTGATTTACCCTTAATCTTAAAGAGGAAAAAAGGCCCTGTTCATCTAATGCTTCATTAGCATGACATTTTGAGTCTTCAGGATTAAAAATTAGTCTTTCTTAATTCTTCCCAATTCTGTAAGAAGTCAGGGCCAGTTTTTTCTTTCCTAGGTGTTGGAGGGCTGTCCTGCTGCTCAAAGCGGTGGATTCTGTGGCCTTGGCCTGGCAGCAGGACGTGGGAGAGCAGGACCATGGGTGGCCACGGCCCCAGCTCTGTGAGCTTCTGGTCTGCGGCCCACAGTGGCATGGGCGCTGTCTGGATTCTGCATCCCAGACCCAGCCGGGCTGTGGGCAGCTGCGGAGTTGTGGACCCCATCCTCCTTTTCTCTGGGAAATGAAGGTGGGGTGGATGGTCCCTGCGGTTCCTTCTACCCCTGTAGGCCTCCCAGGTCATCTCTTACCTGGTGAGGCACAAGCGTGTCCTGTAAAAGTGGCCCCGTCAGAACCCTCCTCTGCTCCCCGCAGTCATCAGGCTGTGAGGTTTGGGGCATTTTGATACATGGGTTTTCGGGAATGCCTGCCTTTGAGGCAGCTGGGAAGCTTGCGCGACTCCTTGTTGAAGGTCAAGGCTGCATGGCCACCTTTGTTTCCAGTAGTCCCTTTTGGGAGCCAACTAATTTTAAATGACCCCCAAATTTGCTTCATGGTGGGGGCGCGTGAGCATGGCTGCGAAGCACTCTGGGTTTTTTGGGAATCTGAAGTAGGGTGTGATGACTTTCTTCCTCTCTCCTCCTTCCTCCCCTCATCTTCCCACGTTTCCGTGCCACCAAACACACAAATCTCCCTTGTTGAAACTGGAGAAGCTCATGAAACCTTTCCATATTTCTAGTTTCGGTGGGCTTTCCCTCCAGTGGCTAACCCTGTGGAGCCAGCCCGAGAGGGGCACACTCCTCCTGCTTCCTCATCCTTGCCTGAAGCCTCCGTGATTGCAGCCAGAGTAAGCAAGGCCTGCAGGCATTAACTGGGTAGCTCCCTGTGGCTGCTCCTGGCTCTCGTCTCTAAGACAAAAACACAAACTCTTTTGAAAATTATTTCATCCACCAGTTCCAGGGCGAGCACAGATACCGCCACCTGTCCCAGACACAGTGTTATTCACAGAATTTCCTGGGACAGTGTCGCATGTCTACCCCCTCCCTCCCCTAGTGAGGGCAGTGGCATTTGAAAGGAAACGGCAGCATCTCTACAAAATCGCTGAGGGCCCAGATTCCAAGATTCATCCTTTTATCTGGTTCGAGCACATTTGGCTCTTGGACGCCAATAGCTAAGGCAGAATTTCCTGCCAGAAACCAGTGACAACCCAAGGAAAATGAGAAGGAACCAAGACTTCTTGTGTACTTGTGTGTGCCTGCACAAAACAAAGACATACACACAGCGTCCATCTCATCAGAGAACTGAACAGAGCCTCCATGCTGCTGTGCATACGTTAAGATCTATCAAAGAGACGTACACACAGCGTCCATCTCATCAGAGAACTGAACAGAGCCTCCATGCTGCTGTGCATA
>NW_022437022.1:704739-766115 GCF_009761245.1 Sapajus apella
GATCTATCAAAGAGACGAACACACAGTCTCCATCTCATCAGAGAACTCAGCAGAGCCCCGCACTCTGCAGAACATACTTTCAGATCTGTTCATTCCATTTCAAAAGGGACCTTAGCTTGATTCCAGAGCAATGTCAGACATCAGTCTCCTTTTTAAAAGCCACAAATTTGAGCGGAGCCTTTATGGCTTATTTATTTCTAATCTTTGCAACAACAAAGACCACTTTGAGCTTTGCAGAGTCTTAATTAAAAATTGAAAACCGTTTTTCAGGAAAATTCCCTATAGCTATGCTTGTATTTCTGATAAGAGTACTTGACTTGGCCTTTTAAACTTGAAAAGTGAACTATCTTTCATTCACAACTCGATTCTTTTTTACTTTAATATGGAATGAGGATATAATTATTCTCTGTTCCTACAGAGATTTTCCCAGAATTTCACTGTAGTTCAACTTCAGAATTTTGTAAAAATCCTAAGTTATTTGTTTTCATTTTGTATAAAATTTTTATTCTGTAGAAAAATTGGACAAAAAGCATCAAGATTTAGAGAAACACTAGAAGAAAGATAATTATATAAAATTGGCCAGACATGGTGGCTCACACCTATAATCCCAGCACTTTGGGAGGCTGAGGTGGGTGGGTCAGCTGAGGTCAGGAGCTCGAGACCAGCCTGACCAACATGGCGAAACCCCATCTCTACTAAAAATATCAAAATAAGCTAGGTGTGGTGGTTCATGCTTGTAATCCCAGCACTTTGGGAGGCCCAAGCAGGCAGATCACCTGAGGTCAGGAATTCAAGTCCAGCCTGGCCAAAATGGCAAAACCCCATCTCTGCTAAAAATATAAAAATTAGCTGGACATGGTGGTGGGCACCTGTAATCCCACCAACTCAGGAGGCTGAGGCAGGAGAATCACTTGAACCACAGAGGTGGAGATTGCAGCGAGCCAAGATGGTGCCACTGCACTCCAGCCTGAGCAACAGAGCAAGACTGTGTGTGTGTGTGTGTGCACGCGTGTGTGTGTGTGTGTGTGTGTGTGTGTGTATAATTAGAATCTTAAGGAATATAAGATGGTTGCTTATCAGGTCCAAAACATCTGTTGAGGATCGAGGATTTTTCCTGAAGACCTCGCTGTCTTATGAAGTGGCTGTTTAAAGCACAGCACTTGTTGCTTTCCATGAATGCTTTTGTGCTTCCAAATCAGCCAGTGCCCATACAGTTCTTCATGATATTTCATGTCCTTGCTATCTTTAAGGAGGTCTGGCCCATTTTTGCCTCTCAAGTTAGCACAGAGGCACACATCTGCAGTCCTCGTTATGCGTGGCAGGAGAGCAGTTTCCCTCCTTTCGGGTGAAGGGGTTTGTGTGTCCTGTCTTTTCATAAGTCAACCTGAAAAATCTCTACGAAAGTAAAGCACATGCACCTTACCCAAGTAATTCCACCTCAAATAATATATCCTTCAGATATAGTCACACAAGTGCACAGAGAGAAGCCGAAATCTACACCCAGGGACAGTTAACTGAATTACCATCAGGTACTACGTGAATGTTGAAGAGTGAGATCATTCTGCATGCACTAACGTGGAAGCATTTGTAAGTTAAAAAAAGAAGTAAGTAAAAATAGCACATTGCAGCACAGAACGTTCAGAATGATCCTGTTTGTGTTTTTAGAAGCAAGGGAGGTAAGCAAAGAAGAATTCTGAAAACGCGGGCAAGCAGTTTCTACAGCGGCTGCTTCTCCCTGGAGAGGCAGGGAGAAGGGGAGCTTTTCCTTCCACCTCCTTCATGCCAATAGTTGGATTTTTTTCTGCCAATTGTTTTTATGATTGAAAACCCAGTTCTTTAAAAGTTGTTTTAGGGAGAAACGTTTGATGCTAGAGACTTCCGTGCAATGTGCAGCCCCGCACCCCACCTTAGGCTGCCCCAAGGCAGCCAGCAGGACCACACTGCCACCTCACCATGGCTGGGACCACGCCCTGGCAGCCAGCAGGACCACACTGCCACCTCGCCATGGCTGGGACCACACCCTGGCAGCCAGCAGAACCACACTGCCACCTTGCCATGGCTGGGGCTGCCCCTCTGGCAACTAACAGGACCACACTGCCGCCTCACCACGGCTGGGACCACCCTCTGGCAGCTAACAGGACCACACCACCACCTCGTCATGGCTGGGTCCTCTGCCTATCAGCAGCACTGCCTGCTGCCCCTTTCTTGTGGCTCGGGCAGACACTGGGCAGATACTGGGCAATTTTGTCAGAAGCGAGCGTGAGCAGATGACGTGAGTCTGGCCCGTGCCTTCCCTCACCCGTGGGCGAGGCTCTGGGAACCCACAAAGCAAACGTGTGGCCCTCATGTTTGTGGTCTCTCTGACAGCAGGCAGCAACGCCAGCTGCAGTCAAGACATACACCGATGCCTGCAGCCAGGGTGGAGAAACAGGTGAGGCACAAACGGATCTCAGCAGAGCAGAGAGGGTCTGCTGGAAGGGGAAGAAAGATCCACAGCAAAGGAGAAGGGAGCGCGTGGGAGAGGCCGGAGCCCGAGCAGGGCGCAGAAGCGGAGCAAGGCAGAGCCAGGTACCCAGGCCCACCCTGCCCGCACCTTCCTGGCTGTGTGGCCCTGAGCAAATGGCTTCGCCTCTCGGTGCTTGCTTACGTGTCTACGAACTGAGGGTAATACCAGCACCAACGTCGTGCAGTAGGTGGGAGGATTTGAGGAGGAGGACAGTGCCTGATGTGCCGGGAGCATTGTGATGTGTCTGACCAGTGAACGTAGATAAGCAGAGAGCGCTGGCTGTGCAGAGGCCTGCAGCCAGGCAGGGTGTCCACCCCCAGCCTCATAGCTGCCTGCTCATCTGACCGTTTTCTTTTTCTGCCACTTGGCTGTGGGACAGAACAGAGAAACATTATCTAATGCATGATGACCAGGGAGCCACAATTCTGAGTTTTCGGGAGAAACCCATCATTCTGTGAGATGCATTTTAATCAGTGCTGTTAAAGCCTCTACTGAGATGGTTGCAGTGGACGGGTAAATGGAAAGCCTGCTGTACCAGCCAGAAAAGCGCTGAGGCCAATCGCCAGAGTCCAGAAGTCACCTGGGAAGTCCACCCCGGCAAGAGCATGGAGTTGTGCCCGCCTGGCCTGGGGTCTGATCTGTCAGAGGGTAACATCTTCCTGTGAGTTGCTACCAGGAATCACACCGGTGGCTGAAACTCCTCTTTCAAGACCAAGCTTTTACGATGGAAGTCTGTGTCATCTCCTCCTCATCATTCCCAAGCACCCGAATAACATCTGGATACTTACTATAAGTGTATGAGCCTACGTGCAAGTGACATGCCACCTCAGGTGGCAGGCCCTGCGACCCCACCTCTGCCACGCCCTCTGAGGTGACCCAGGGTAACTGCCCCGCCCAGCCGAGCTGCCGCAGTCACCACCTGTGGGGTTGCATGCATGAGGGTTTGCTGTCACCCCTCCCTGCGTGGCCTGCCCTGGAAATGTGAATTGGAGTCAGAAAGCAGAAGCAGAGACATTGGATGTGTTTATTCATCCAAACATACACGAGAGCAACAATTCACTCTGTTCTCACAGCAATTGAAGCGCTTTGTCTTGGAGTCACTGTTTCCTTTCCTTTCTTTCTTAGACAGGGTCTTGCTCTGTTGCCCAGGCTGAGCACAGTGGTGCAAGCACGGCTCACTTCAGCCTCAGTCGCCTGGCTCAGGCAGTCCTCCCACGTCAGCCTCCCAAGTAGCTGGGACTCCTGGCATGCACTGCCACACCCAGCTAGCTTATTATTGTTTCGTAGAGAAGGGCCCTGCTATGTTGCCCAGCTGGTCTCAAACTCCTGGACCCAAGCAGTCCTCCCACATTGGCCTCCCAACATGCTGGGATTACAGGCGTGAGCCACCATGCCTGGACAGATGATGCACAAAACGGGTCTCAGCAGAGGGGAGAGGGCCTGCCGGAAAGGGAGATACTTCCTTTCAAGCATTATTACGTTGCTGGAAGAGGATTCGCTACAGTGAATTGGGTGAATGCGACAAAGTATTGGGGTATTTGTACTTTTTCTCCCCTTGTTCTGGAAGAACCAAATAATTTTCTAAATAACCTAATTTTTTAAAAAAAAATTAAAAACCTTCAAATTTAACAACACTAAAATCATCCTGTAGTATTTGGTTTAAGTAACTGGTGAGAGACAGATGGACTTACCCCCTCCCTAGGTATAGAGATAGCATTGGTTAGAAGGTACCGGCCCCCCAGAGCTCACACAAGCATGCAGAATGGCTTACGTCTAGCTGAGATCGCCCTTCGACCGTGTCTGCAGTGAGTTGTCATTAAGCTTCAAGGAGCTGTGACCCCTCCCACAGGGGTATTTC
This sequence comes from Sapajus apella, assembly GCF_009761245.1. Classification (NCBI taxonomy): domain Eukaryota; kingdom Metazoa; phylum Chordata; class Mammalia; order Primates; family Cebidae; genus Sapajus; species Sapajus apella. The sequence continues at coordinate 709,104 of NW_022437022.1, forward strand.
ACAACCTAAGATGTCCAGGCTCAACCAGAAGCAGCAGCTACAGTCAGAATTAAGTGCCAGCCCTATCCAGGGCGGGCGCCAGATTTAGTTCCTGGGGAGTTGTAGCTGGATATATCTCAAAATCCCGCTGGGCAGAGTCACCTTCACCTGCACAGGCAGCTGCTTTGTGGCTGGGACCTCCCAGCGCTTCTGACTGCCATGAGCCTTATTCTCATTCCTCCAAAAGAGCCTGGAATTGAGTTCTCCCTTTGACCATCTGAGGAACTGTTGGCTGTGAGAGGCCTCGTTCTAACCCTGGGCCCTCGCATGCATTTGCAAGGTGATCACACACCTCCACCCGCCCCTGTCGGGAGCCTCTCTGCCAAGAGCTCCCAGTGCTAGAGCTGTCCGCCCTGGTCCATGCTGCACGTGCTGCACAGGACCTCTGCGCCCGATTTGTAGGCTGGAAGGAGGGGCGAATGCGTCTTCATCACCTCCCACCTGTCCTCTCCTGGCGCCTCCCCTTGCGTGAGTCCCCAGAGCTATAGACTCTTCCTTTCTGTGGCCTCCCCCAGGGAGGGCAGGACCCTGCTGTCGCTCCCAACCTCCTCGCCCCTTCCTCTTCCTCAGTAAGCCGCCGTCAGCAGGAGGCCCCTGGATTCCCAGACAATCCTGTCCAGTCCAGTTGACAGAGTGGTCAGTGGACAAAGCAATGAGCTAGAAATTAGGAAATCAAAGGAAAAACGTGCCCTCCATGTGCGCAAAGTGTATCAAGAAACACAGATGAAAACACACGTCTCTAATGCCCACAGACCACAGTGAAGACTGAGCTGTTGACTGGCCGCTGCTCTGTGTGTCTCTTGGGGCAGCTGTGACAAAGAACCACAAAGTAGGTGCCTTGAGCAAGAGAAACGTGTTATCCCACAGCCCTGGAGGCCAGAGGCCTGAGCTCAAGGCTGCAGGGCTGTGCTCCCACAGAAAGGAATGTGTCCCCCGCCGCCTCCAGACCCTGGGGCTTTGCTGGCCAGCTGTGGCACCTTGGCTGTGAATGCTATCCCTGGCCTCTGCCTCCATCTCCATGTGGCCTTCTCTTCTGTGGGGGTCTGTGTCCAAATCTCCCCTTGTTCTAATGACAACAGTCATAGGAGATGAGTGACCGCCCTGCTCATGCTGGTCACATGCAGTGACCCCTTTTCCACATACGGTCACATTGCAAGACATTGGGGATGAGGGCTTCAGCGTATGAATTTGGGGGAGTTGCAACTCCCCAGAGATTCTGCACAGATATTTATAGCTGGAAGAGATGACATAACGGGTTTATACATGTCCAGGCCACTAGATACATTTTGTTCCTCCCTGACGCTCTGCAGGTTCTGCCCTCACGTGAGTTGCTCAAGGCTCGTTGGCTTCTGCGTCTAAGACTAGCGTTTCTCCCACCTGCACATCCCCTGAAGAGAAAATGTCTTCATTCGAAAGAGTCCTAGACGGAAGCCCTCAGCCTTCGTGTGATTTGTTCCGTGAACATGTGCTGAATGCCGGCAGCAGGTGCTGGCTTACCAAGGTGGATGGCACCACCACTGACCTCCAGAGGCCGCTGGTTTGGGGCCACTGATCTATTTGAGTGGGGATGACAGAGCTGCTCTGTGAGGACGCCTGGTTTGGGTCTCAGAGGCTGTGCCAGATGCTGGGCAGGGAGCGGGGAGGGGGCATTCTGGGCCCGAGAAAGGTCATAGGCAAAGTCGTAAGAGGGAGGAATAATTGCACACCTGAGGGCATGTGTGACTCTGTGATGTCCTCATGCCTGGGACAGTGAGTGGACAGGACACAGAGCAGCCAGAGGCTGGGCCACACTCGGCAGCACTCGGTGGGTGTGGCCGAGGGACACCAGTCTTCTTTCTCAGCACAGCTGTTCTGGTGGTCGTGTGGTCATGTGGTCATGAATTAGAGAAAGACTCGGGAAGCTGTAGCAGCGTGGGGTGACCCAGTCTAAGCAGAGGCCCCACAGGCTGGGGCTGCCAGCAGGGAGTGGGCACATCCCACGATAGAGGCCTGGGAGGGTCACACGCCTGCTCGGACTGTCTGCTTTCTTGTCTGCGGGGAAAGGGCCTCCCAGGTGGAACACTCGGTGACTCTGAGTGACTTGCAAATCGAGGGATTTCAAAGAGTAGAATAAGAGAAGGGTGAGAAAGGGGCTCCAGGCCAGCAGCCCTGGGCACCCTGCAAGCGTAATGAAGCTCTGCAGAAACAGGCCCAGCGGAATGTGGGGTCCCTCTGTGCTCGGCGCTGCTCCTGCCTGGAAGGGGAGATGCCCGCAGATGTGGGCCATGCTTCTGCTGAATTGGCTTTGTAGGGCTAGACCCTGGGAGGTGTTTGCTGCTTCTCATTACTTAAGTGATGCTGTCTCTGACAGAAGTTTATACCACAGCAATGTCCAGAAACAGCTGTAAACATATCCTGCGCACCAACATCAGCACCTGCCTGGGTTTTCAGCACCAGTGATTTTATTTGTTATCTCCTGACTTCCCCCCAGGGCAGGAGACGTTGCAGTGAGTATAAAACTTCCCGAGCCTACCTCCAAATCTTCCTTTTTTTCCAAAGCTGACAGCTTTCTAGCTCATTCCTAATGAGTATCTGTAGCTTCTCCGAGAAACTCATGAGATATTCTGAGACTCCCAGGGGAAGTTTAAAGTGAGGGAAAGGTTAGGAAGGAATTCGATGTGCTGATGAGCACAAAAATAGCACAGCAAATCAACACCCATCACCTAAGCTGGGTGAGCTGTCTTCAGAGCACACCTGCTGCCTGCGGCTCCCGCACGGGCAGAGGGTTTTCCGTCGCTCTTGTTTCTCTTTTCCTGTCCAGAACTGATCTCCAGATGATGTGTTTTTAATGACTTCAAACGTGGTCCATTCTGGTCCTCATCCCAGTTTCCACTGGCATTGCTACGACTGCCTGTCATACATCAAGCTTTGATGGTTGCTGAAGACCAGGCAGCCCCAGACCAGCTCTAGGAGCCACTAGAGACCCACGGGCCTGGGACCTGTCTGGAGATCCGGCTGCCGTGCGCTCAAGCCTGAGCCCCTAGCCTATCCCTGACTCCAAACCAGCTGTATCCCGTGGGACAGAAGCAACTCCCAGACAAAGGATGTAAACATGAAATGGATGAAATTTCAAGTTGGCAAAAACCAGAAAACTTTAAACAAATAATGTGTAGATAACCTGTAAGTGATTAAGAAATTGAGAAGCAGACCTAGTATTTAAATCGGTCATGGAAGTTGCCCTGGACTGTAACAGGCTGGACATGGTGGGCCAGTAGAGAGAAACTGGTAGTATGTGGGAAATCTGAGGAGGACCCAGTTAGCTGATACTGAGTGTTCCCAGTAGCATTGGGGGTGGGTTTGTGTGACTCTGAAACAAAAATGAAAATATCACAAAGGAGTCCCAAACCACCCAGGAATTAACCATCTCCCAGAGCTATCTGTGGACATAAAGACACAATGGACATATTTTTGGCAGATACCAAAACCCCTTGGGAATCACGTACTGAGAATTTAGAAGCCCCACAATGAAATGAGTGACGAGTTCATGAAAAATATGAAGTAGAAGAACTGGATAGAATTGGTGCAATGAAAAAATAAATCATCTGGGTGCAGTGGCTCGTGCCTATAATCCCATCACTTTGGGAGACTGAGGCAGGCAGACCGCTTGAGCCCAAGAGTTTGAAACCAGCCTGGGCAACATGGCGAGACCCCATCTCTACAAAAAGTACAAAATATTAGCCAGGCATAGAGGCACATGCTTGCAGTCCAAGCTACTCAGGAGACTGAGCTGGGAGGGTCACCTGAGCCCAGGAAATTGAGGCTGCAATGGGTCATTATCATCCTGCTGTATGCACATCAGCCTGGGTGACAGAATGAGTCCCCCCAAAATAAAAAGTTACATCCTCCCACAGGCACTGCACTGCACTTTAAAAGTACTTGTTAGCCGGGCGTGGTGGCTCACGCCTGTAATCCTAGCACTTTAGGAGGCTGAGGTGGGTGGATCACCTGAGGTCAGGAGTTCAAGACCAGCCTGGCCATCATGGTGAAACCCCATCTTAAAAAAAAAAAAAATTAAAAAAAAAATAATAAATAAATAAATAAAAGTACTTGTTGATGTGAGAGTTCCAACTGGTTGTAAAATCACACCCTGAACCAGAGCACAGCAGTTGGAGATTTAAGCCCAGAAAAACACATCAGGTGAGGCCCCCATTTGGAGGTAGACCACAAAGCATTAAAGCAAACAGGATCAGGTGTTGTAACTACAGAGAAGAAGTGATTCTTGACTCATCTGTTCCCCTGAACCTTGAACTCCTACCGACCCTGCATTAAGGAGCTTAGTGACAAATGGCCACGCCTCACAGGAGGTAATTCCAGCCTTCTGTGCTCACAGCTCCTGTCCCTGTTCTTGTCAGGGCTTCGTGATCTCGATGAGTGACAGCAGTCCTCCAGAACCAAGGACGGCCTTCAGTGCGTGACATCCGCATCCCACAGCGGGTCAGCCGTGGTTCCAGCATCAGCCTGATGCTTTCCGGTTCTCCCCGCCTGGGACTCCGCTCGCCGTCATTCGTCCATTGTGTTCAGTGCAGATCAAAAGGGGGAGCAGAGTGCAAAGTCACCTATTTTAACAAGACGAATAACCTGACTGCCCTGGGAGGGTTGACGCAGGTTTCAAGGCACCGAGTGCACATGTCCTCTCTCTTTCATGTTTCCCCTATAATTGGAACACCTATAATTTTTTAGTAACAACCAAGACATTATTTCCCGCCAACTCTTTTTGCTGAGGCTTCAAAATGCTAACATGGTGCAAGATCTTACCGCCTTGGCGGAAGGGAGGAGGTAAAGCTAGAAATGTGTTGATTTCAGTGATCCGGGTAAGCCCAGCACGTGCTAGTTACTTAGTAGTTACCCCAATACCTGTATTTCCTCTACACCCCACTTTCTAAAATTCCTGCAGACTGTATTTGCAAAGGATGAATAAGAGGGAAATCCAGCAGATACAAAATGTGAAATAGAATCTCCAAAGAAGTACAGCCCACAAGCCACCACACCGGTGGGAGTACCAGGGCCTCTGACTGTTTGTTCCCATCACTGGCCTTTTGAGAGTGCTTCTGGCCGTGTGTCCAGCAGTCACCCAACCAAAGAGTTGGGGAGAGGCATACTTCAGAGGACGGTGAGCAGAAGGACTCTGCAGCCTGGAGTTCTGGGCACCATCAAAGGAGGCCTGCACACAGGATTGGCGCTTGGGGAGGGTTATTTGGAGGTCACACTGTCGCTCTGGAAGTTTTGTTACAGCAGCCACTGGAGGGCCTGCAAAGGCTCCTGCAGCTGCTGCGATTGCAAAGGCCTCGGATCGATCCCTGGGGTCAGGGTTTAGAGGAGAACAAAAGAGATGGACTGGGAATCCCAGAGGGGCCTCAGCAGGGAGTAAGACATGTAAGAAGGTGGGGTGCCTCAGCCACATTTCAGAGATGTGACCCCAAAGCCTGTACCTGTACCTCACAACCTCTGGTCTGATCTTGAACAAGTTATCCCACCTGCGTCAGCCTCAGTTTCTTCATCTGTAAAATGGGAATAGCCATTCTGCATCGGATGACTGAGGTGTTCGTGTGCTGTGTCTGTCCCATGAGCCCATGTCCTCATGGAAGGAGAAACTCCGAATGTGAGCCCTCCCTCTAATTCCCTGCTAGATGGGCTTTCATGTCAAAGTGGGAGAATTTCCCAAATCACATGAAGCTGAGAGTGCCATTTAGGATGTGGACCATTTAGGATGCAGGTTCTTTCCCAGCACTGTGGCTCTGGCCGAGCATCCAGGGTAAGGGGACTGTGGCTCTGGGCCGGTGACCACCTAGAGGCACTTTCTGAGGCCATCGCAGCTCCTGAGCCTCCTCCACATCACTGCCCAGAGTGCGGAATGGAGAGGCGGGAGGGGCTAGGACACAGGCCAGTCCAACCCATGGTGGCACCATCTCCTGTGACTCCCGGTGACCTGTGCCACCCAGCCCAACTTCCCAGCCAGAAGGCTAGGCCATGCCTGTGCTGACCATGGCATCCCCAGCAGCCCCACTCTGCCCTTCACTCCAGGAGTGTGAGCTGGGCTGCTCAAAGGGGCAGGCATGGCATGGGGAGGCTCTGATTTGGAGCAAGGTCATTAGGAGTTGGCAGCAGAGAGGAACACAGCCTGCAGAACAGGGGAGCCAGGCCCCAGGGATCAGACCCTCCCCAGAGTGAGGCCTGGAGCTGGCAGGAGTTGCCCAGGAATTCCCCAGCCACTGCAGCTGCTGCCCCTTCCAGCCAAGCCACCTATTCTTGGACTCGTGACCTGGGAGAATGGGCTCCTCTGCAGCCGTCCCATCCTGGAGAAAACAGTCCTAGAGCTTTAGGGCCTCTTGTTTGTAATTAATATACTTTATGTTCAGAACAGTTTCAAGTTTACAAAAAAACTGAATAGAAACTGTAGCATACGTTCCCGGACCCCTCACTCCCAGTCCCACAGTCTTCCCGAGCAGCAGCGTCTGCCCCAGTGGGCGCACTGCCATCCGTGAGCTGAGGTCCTAAGGCCTGTCCACACTGCGCTCATTCTGGGGACAGTCGTGTTTTCAGGCAGCTGAGTAGACAGCATCCACCGTTAGAGTCATGCAGAGTCATTCGCTGCCCACTCATCCCTCCCTCCTTTCTGCCCCAGGTCCTTAGCATTGTAATGTAAGCAACAAAGTAAGGCAGGAGGTTAGGTAGAAATAATGGACAAAGCAGAGATCTTTGTAAGCAGCCTCCATGTAAAAACAGTCACCTGTCTGAGCAGGCTCAAGGGTGGCCAGGTGTGCCAGGAGGCTGGGCTCTGGGATCCTGTGGACTCAGTCTCATCTTCATTTCCTGGAATTCTTCCCTCCCTGGTTAATCCCTGCGGCAGCTTTGCCAGGATCGCTACTCTGCGCCTTCCCCTCCTGGGAGGACCGCGTGGTGCTCCCACTCACAGGCACCTCAAGCTCCTGGGTGTGACGGTGTGACAGTGGGGTGCCAGGCAGCCCTCACATGCAGCAGGCAGCGCCTGGCTGTCCTGTCCTGTGCCTCTCTTTACCATCTCTTTCACCCACCCCAACCCCAGGCCGCCTCTGCCTCACAAGCTCTCGGGGCTGAGGGGTGGCTTTCTGTGCTGGGGCCATCAGCAGGTGTACAGCTGCCCTGGGTGGAGCGAGCAGCCTCTGGGCCACTTCCCACGCCTGCCTCTGCACGCCCCCACCCCCTGCACTGCTGTATTGGAAACTGTCAGAGAGCCCCGGCTTGGATTTGCTCTGATGATCTTCTCTGTGTTGTTGTGACAGGTGCTGGCATTGACGGAGTGGAGGAAATTAAGCGCCATCCCTTCTTTGTGACCATAGACTGGAATGTAAGTTGCATGCCTCAGTCCCCGCCTGCACACGCGTGACAGGGAGGGTTGCTTGCACACGTATGACAGGGAGGGGTTGGAGGGAACACAGTGGCTCGGTGCAAAGGGTCCTCAGTGTCCAGGTCATAGGTAGGTCGGAGGTGAATGCAGAGAAGCCACCTGCAGGCAGGAGGTCCCAGGACCCCACTGAGTGGGCTGGCAACTTGGGAGGCACAGACAGCTGAGTGTCCCTCCCGCCAGCTGGAGGCCTGACGTCCCCTCAGCTTTCCTCCTCCTACTCTCCTCTGCGGTGTCGGTGTCTGTCCGGCCTGCACCCCCTCCCCGGCCTCCCTGACAGTCATTCCTGATTGCTCCAGGAGTGACTGTCTTCTGACCCCGAGGGCTGAGCAGACAAAAGTCCCGACAAGCTGCTCAGCCAGGACCCTTACTGCTAGGGCTGTGGGCAAGCCCAGATTTGATGCTGCATTTCCCATTGTTAGTCAGGCCAATGCCACATGTAAGTTGCATTAAAAAAAAAAAAAATGACAGCAACAAAACAGTGCCCAGTTGTTAGAATAAACCAGAGCTCTGTCAGTGGAGGTACTAGTAAAGCCATCTCCAGTTCTCTGAGCCAGGCTGGACGTTGTCCAAAAAGTTCTTGTATCTCACTTTTCACCAAGCTACGAGTTGTCAGTGGCCTATTTCTGCCAAGGCACCAACTCCGAATGGTGAAGCCGTCAGCGTCCGACGAATCCTCCATGCAGGGAGTTATCCGGCTAAAACTTGGAGGCTGTTCTTCCCCTCTGAGGAAGGCGATACATTCATGTCAGTTGCTTTTAGTCCTTTCCTTTGGATTAAGACAAATACAATTATGTTGGGATTTTCTTTTTCCGGCCTAACACATTAACCTCAAAGGATTTTAAGGAATATTTTTTTAAGATTTAAGGGTCCTCTACAGTATAGAGTTTATTACCTGCTTTACCTGTCTTCTTTATGCTTACTCTGTCTTCTTTACATCCTCATGGAGTCTGGGGCCTCCACACATTGCATTAAGCAGTGGCCCCGTGTCTGACGGGCGGACCCCACGTGCAGCCCCAGCCCTCACCTCTGGGAATGTGTAACAGCAGTGCCGGAGAAAACCAGCTCTCCTCTTCCTTCAGCCTGAGCCCCAGCAAAGCACTCAAACTGGGAAAGAGTGAGAATTTTTAAAAACCTAGTTTTACAGTTCTGATAAAAGAAATTTTGTAAGATGAGACTTCTTTTCAAAAGTAAGATTAGAGAGAAGCGTGTAAAGTTTCAGGACATCTGTGCCTCCCAACTGGGACCTCCAAGAAATGAAAACCGAGACCGCCCTTTGGAGTCTCTTACTTCACTTCCCTGAAAATTTCAGCTTATCAGAAGCTCAGGCTGTGCTCACCTCACAGACGGGCACCTAAGGTCACTGTTAGTCGACCCGGCATTGGAACATATTTTCCATGGAGACTTCGCCTTACATGGCGATTAGATCTCAGACAAGCCTGTTTCATGGACAGTGGACCTGGGTGGTAGCCTGCGGGCGATGAGCACAGTACGTGCCTGGAAGCTGGACGCAGCCCCTCAGGGTTTCACAGCATGTCGCACCCCCTGCCCCACCCGCCAGCGGTCAAGGTGGGACCGCACAGCTCCTCCCCATGTGATCTGCTTCTCCATTTATCCCGCCCTTCCTGCTGGGCATCCCCATCTCAGGCTCTTTCCAGGGCTGGGGATAGAGCTGTGGATGGAGCAAAGTCCCGCTCCTGTGGGGCTTGTGATGACGTGGGAGAGGAAGGCGGTAGACAGATGGGTCTGCACGTGTCACAGGAGGACACCGTGCTGCCAAGGAGGATGCAGCTGGGGACAGGTGGAGAAGTGGAAAAGTGTCAGGACAGCCACGCCTCACCCCTCCCATCCCCACAGAGCCTCCTCCGCTGCCTCCATGGAACAGGTTCACCCCCAGCACTGGCTCCAGCTCGTCTGGCTTCCTGGGCCCCTCCTGCCCAAGTTCCCCAAGGGCTCACTGGTCTTCCAGTCTTTGTTCAGCATCATAAGACCTGTCCTGTGGCCCTTTCAAACTACAGCTCCTCCTCCAGCGCCCTGACCCTGGCCGTGTGTTATTTCCATACCCCTTGTCACTTTCTGACGGACCTCGTAATACCGTGTGCTTCTGATGTTTGTTATTTTCTGTCTGCTGACACTAGAATGTCAGCTGCAAGATCAGGAAGCTGTGGTTTAGAGGTGTATCCCACACCTCTAGAACAGAGCCTGGCTCAAAGGAGGTACTTGATGAATACTTAGTGAGTGAGTGACTGACTGACTGAGGGAGGGAGGGAGTGAATGAGTGAGTCAGTGAATGAGTGAATGAATGATGGAGTTAGTAAATGAGTGAGTGAATGGAATGAGTGAGGGAGTGAGTGGATGAGTGAGGGAGTTAGTGAATGAGCAAATGAATGAGTGAATGAGTCAGTGAATAAGTAAGTGAATGAATGACTGAGTCAGAGAATCTGAGTGAATCAATGAACGAATGAGTGAGACTCTCAGGGCAGAAGTCATAGCTGTGGAGGGAGATTCGCCGCCTCTATTTCCTTGCTCTCACACTCCAGTCCTTCATCCAAAGACCACGCCTGGGAGAATGGAGAGGCTGGGCTGGGAGGGGTGCTGCGGGTGGGCAGGCAGCAGCCTGGGGTGGGAGACCCTGAGGGCTGCAGCTGGGGGGAGAGGGAAGTCCCTCCACCCTGAACCTCCAGGTGACACAGTTCAACACGGAGGACTCAGCCAAAAGTGGAGTCACTTGGAAGTCTGCGTGGCCCAGAAGGGCTACGAGCTCGCTAAGACAACCTTGGGAGATGCCTGGAATTTTAACAATACAATGGATCTGGAAAACTATGCAAAATCAGATTGATGTCCATTCCAGGATGCTGAGGGCCAGCGAGCTCCGAGCAGAAGCTGCCTTCTTCCTTCTCTCCACCGCACCTGTGCTCAGGGTGCTCTGGTCTCTCTATAGTTCGAGAACAAACAGTCCAAGAAGGTGGAATTTCTGCATCATTTCAAAGTAACGAGACTAGAACCAGGGCTGGGAAGTTCCTTTTGTTGCTCTTAGCACTTGATTTGATTTTACTTTGGCCTCATTTTGGTTTTGAGAGAGATCCTTATGACTGATGTGAACCAGGAGTGCTTGCTTCGTGTCTGTACTTCAGTGCGGGAGGAATGGCGGGCCCTCGTTCTGTCCAGAGCTGCGAACCCACACGGCCCGTGAGTGGCAGAGGAGCTCAGAAACGCCACTTTTGCATTAATTCATGCGTTTGATAAAGAACGCTTGGTGCTCTCCCTGGTCATGCACGAGCAAAGTGTTCATGTCCATGACTTAACAATGGAAAGGCAGAGCTCCGCCCTCCAGCTGCTCACAGACCGAGGAGTCTGCTGCCCATAACGCCATCGTCCGCCGATGGAAGAGGTGCGTGCACAGTGAACGTGGCCAGCAGAAAGAGAGGAACATGATGCCTGAAAGAGGGCGAGTGGAATTAACCAGCAGAGGGGCAGAGGGAGGAGGAGAACGATGCCCCCAGCAAAGATGCATGGCATGAAACCGTGCTCAGGACCACGGTGTCTTAGGACCAGTCCATCTCAGCCGATCGTCCCTCATGAGTCTCCTGTGTCTGTGTCCCAGCAGCAGCCCATGTGTCTTCCTGGCTAACCTCAAACCCCAGTAACACATCCAGGCAAGCCATCGAGCCATTCATCAGAAAGCAGCGGCTAAAATGCAAGGTGTTTAAAGATATTTATTGAAGAGGTAATTTTACTGCATGGTATCTTTGTCCAGATGTGCCCATTCTGTTTTTCAGCAGCTCAGATAACTGAAAACCACAGTTCAGCCGCATTTGCAAGAACTGTTAACACCGAAAGGTGTTCCCTCTGCAACGCAGACCCTCCGTAACGATGGATGAGAAGACATTTCTTGACAACTAGATTTTTGCCTGGGTATTTCACCCAAGGGCTTGCCTCAGGACCCGACTGGGAAAATATGAGGATATTTGTTTTGCTTTTTGCCTCCGTCTCTGACCCAACACTGCCAGCAGAGGGTTTGTTGTTTTTTGTTTTTTGGGTTTTTTTAGGTAAACACCTGTCATCCCACTGGATGACAGGGTCTTCGGTGGCCTGCCGGAGCAGGATCCATCTGCTGACAGCACGTGTGGGGACGGTGGAGGTGTGGGCTCTGCCCAGCATGTCCTGTGCTGCCTTTTAACTTAGCTTCAGAGATGAGCAAGTGAGCGTCTGCACAGGAGGCATTCCTTCTGAGGGCTGGCTCTGTGACCAGCTAAGTGAGTAATGATAGACTAAAAACCTCTGCGGAGGATATGGTAGAGTCCAGCAGATAAAGGCTGTGTCGGCTTTTCCCCCATGGCTGAAGCATGCCGAGAACACAGAATTAGCACTAACCCCAAATAAGCTTTGGAAAAGTTAATCACTGCAGACAGCACGAGCCAGTCTGAGGACAGCTCCCAGCCCAGCCTGACATCCCTCACAGGGGACCTAGGGGACTGCAAATATTTTAACAGGCAGAGAACGATGATGTGGGAGACACAGTCAGTCACTGGGAAGAGGGACATCTTTGTTTCTAGAATTCTGTTCGGGGCCTAGACCCTTAGTATTGCATTGACACTTTTTTTTTTTTTTTTTGAGATGGAGTCTCTCTCTCTCACCCAGGCCGGAGTGCAGTGGCTCAATCTTGGCTCACTACAACCTCCTCTTCCCGGGTGCAAGCAATCTCTTCTGCTGCCTCAGCCTCCCAAGTAGCTGGGACTACAGCACACGCCACCACGCCTGGCTAATTTTGGTATTTTTAGTAGAGGTGGGGTTTCACCATATTGGCCAGCCTGGTCTCAAGCTCCTGACCTCATGGTCTGCCCGCCTCGGTCTCCCAAAGTGCTGGGATTACAGGCTTGACCCACCGCACCCGGCCATGTTGACTCTCATTATGACTGTTATTCATTATTATCAGTACTAATAGCTCATGTTTGTGTTCTTGCACATTTTGAAACCCTTCCAAGTACTTCATTGGCTGTTATTCTGCCAGATGGAAGAGGCTTGTAGAGGAAACTGAGGCACGGGACAAGAGAAGCGTGCCTAAGGTTGCTCAGTGATCTGGCAGTGTGTGGGGCGTGCCCTGAACTTGGCTGTTGTGTGTCCTGGCGGGAGCAGAGGGTGGGTTCCGGGTCTTCAGGCCACTCTGTACTTCTTGCCCACAAGCAGAGTATTTGCACTGTGGCACAGAGGGTGAAGTGGGGGGTCTGGGAGCTGTAGGCTGCAGGTCAGGGCCTCACAGCACAGGGCTCCTCATGCAGCCGTTGCTGCCATTGCCAGTAGCAAGATTTCCATCCTTCTACCTGCGTCGTATACACTGGGGGCACCCTCCCTTCAGGGGACCCAGCAAGGACTCTGTGAGTCAGTCATCACCCTTTGGTTTCTCAGCTTTTCAGTCCGGGCGCTTATCCTGTTGGACCCACTTACAGCCGGGTAAACTGCAGGCACAGTCCCCTCCCTGAGCCACTGACCCGTCACACCCATCATGACGCTTTGAAAATCATTCAGATTCTTCCTGTGGCGCTTTCCATCCTGTCTCCTCTCTGGTCTGCGTAGTCTTGTGTTACTATTTTAGGAATGATCTATAAATGTGTCTCTTGCTTTATTAGAGCATATTAATTCCACAATGCCTGAAGCCAGACTGTCTGCAGAAGGCAGATGTTGGGGCCTGAGACCCCAGGCTGTGTCCATTTCCCGGGTCATTGCCCAGTCCCCGTTTTCATGTTGCTGTCTCCATCCTCCTCTCACCTATTTGAAGGTCTGCAGTAGAAACAGAATCCTGACGGGCCTGCTCCAGGCTTCCTTGGGCGCACTTGTATCATATGAAATGCGTTTCAGCACTGCTGCCATGCTCTGTCATTCTGATATCCTGGGACAGATGAGATGCTTTTAAATGTGCCTGGTGAATTTGATCAATTTTTCTCTCTGTGGGTTTTGGTATGAATTGTCCCAGAGTCTCAGAGAGGAGGGATCCAGGGCGGAATTGCCACTGTCTGTCCCATCAAGCTCAAAACCCAGGTGAGATGCAGCTGCCATTTCCCTCAACACAGCCCTGCCTACAGTGGCTCCATACCCAGCATGAGGCTGGGTGACTTCTCCCCTAAAACCCCAAACCCAGTCTTAGGTTTGCACACGGAAAGGAAAAGCATGCATAGTAGTAACACACATTAGCACATTCCACGTTTCTGCAGCAGCCCAAAGACATTGACTGGCCATTAAAATTGCAGCAAGCGTTAAGGAAACTGTCCACATGGCCAGAGTGACCGGCTCCCCCACACAGAACCTCACTCCCTGGCCCAGACCAGAGCGAAAATGCAGCAGCCTCCGGCAGATGGGGCGTGGTGGTCTGGAGGCCACAATCGGCAGGCAGGACCGCGCTCGGGGTGGACTGTTGCCTGAAGGCTCCTGCGGACAGAAGGCAGGCCCTGGCCCTCAGCCAGCCACTGTCCGCTCTCACACGCATGCTCCCTCTGGCCATGTTGGGGTCTGTGAGCTGAAAGCCTGGGCTCACCCCCGAGGGGTGGAAAGCACAGGAAAGCAGAGGCAGGCTTGTTCCTGCGCCATGCAAGTAGGAGCTGTTTGCGTGGTACCAGCACGCTGCGGAACCACATGGGCTCAGAACCTCCTCACTGGGCATCCTGGGTGACTCCCAGCACTGGGAAAGGCACAGATGGGGCTGATCACAGGGGAAATCTGAGCCCAGCCACCAGGCGAAGCGTCCTGGGATGTAGGGAACTGGTACCTGACTTAGCAACGGGTACTTCGTATGAAAGGAATGGGAATGCCCTCAGCCCAGAGGATGTTACAGCAGTGCCAGTGCTGGGCTGTGAATCTGACTCGGAAGGCGGGAAGGTGACAGCCTCCGGGCCGGAGCCTCCCAAGTCAGGGTGGCCAGAGAGCGAGCCTGTGCTTTCTTGGACAGCTTATGTGAAGCGAGGCTGTGGCACCTGCCCCTCAGTTGATGAGGAGGGTGAAGGATGTGGTCTTCAGGAAGCCAGGCAGGGCCTGCAGCCTTGCCACACGGGGGTTCCATGGGGAGGGGAAGGGGTTCCAAGGACAGTGGCCAGTCGCCTCGACACCCAGTCCTTCTTGAAGAAGCAGATTGACGTTACATTTTCGAAGGTTGGAGCAGAAACAAGGCAGGAAGGGAGATGGGGAGAGAAGGAAGCAGGCAGGGCCAGGTCTCCTGCCTTCAGCCCTGGTGGTGCCTGGGCGATGCTGTGGGGGGTGCTGTTCCGGGTGGGTGAGTTCCATACATCCAGCTCCACCGCCTGGGAGCCTGCAGCAGTCACACAGGTGTGGCAGCCAGCAGTGTCTCCGGGCAGATGTCCCAGTGGAGGCAAAACCCCTCCATACAGAAGCACCGGACAGCGGGCTCCGGGGACGGTTTTATCAGAGGCTGTGGTGGGGCGGGGGCAGGGGCAGGGGTCCTGGGCAATGGAGGAAGTGCTGGCGCAGAGGAGAGGAGCTGGAGGGGCCACATGGGCCCTCGCTTTCCAGAAGCAAAGATTTCACACTAGAATTAATAAGTGACAACTAGTTTTGAATTTTGTTTCTAATGGAAATCTCTTGTGCAAATAAATTCCTCCTCATAATAAAAGTAGGAGGCCTGGCTCTGTGCTGGAGCGAGCTAGTGCACGCGCTCTCTGTTATCCCACCTTCTCTCCCCCTCCTCCTCCCTCTCCCCGCTTCTCTCCATCTCTTTCTCCCCCGCCATCTCTCTCTCGTCTCTCCTTCTCTCCCTCCCTCCCTCCCTCACTCTCACGCAGAGGGAGGGTGTGATTTTTACTCCAGCAGGATTCTTAGTAGCCTGGCTCCCAGGACTTGCTGGGTGGGGAACAGGCTGCACTGGCCTGCTCATGGCACCCGATGGCCTGGGCTTCTCATCGGGTCTCCTTGGCTCAGTAGACATTCTCGGGCAAATATATGCGTCTGGGGAGTTTATTCCCACCTGGCCTGTGCCTCGCTGCAGAAAGCAGCATCCTTTCATTTCTGAAAATGGCTTGAAGAGTGACTGAATGCCTAATGAAAACTGTGCACCCAGGGCACCAAATGATTTGGGGCTGAATTCAACCTTGTTTTTCTTCTGATGGCTCCCACGTGCACGCCCTGAGCTCCTGAATTCAACCCTGTTTCTCCTCTGATGGCTCGATGTGCACGCCCTGAGCTCCTGAATTCAACCCTGTTTCTCCTCTGATGGCTCCACGTGCACGCCCTGAGCTCCTGAATTCAACCCTGTTTCTCCTCTGATGGCTCTATGTGCATGCCCTGAGCTCCTATACATCAGGCCACAGCTCCTGCTCCTGATAACCCCCCGTGGGAGCTCGGGGACATCATTCGGCACCCACCCCCCTGCAGTAGCTGTGGGCCCTGGTTTGCAGCCTGGGCTCTTACCCAAGTGCTCCCGGATAAACAGAGCCCCAGGTGGGACCCACATGTCAAACACCCTCCTCCCTCCTCCTCCTTCCCGTTGGGCCTCATCTGAGGAGGTGTTGAAATCTGTTTTCCAGTGTCCTTGAGAGATGTAAAGCGGGCTTCAGCTGCAGCCAGTGCATCTGTTTTCCAGAGCTGCATGGCCATGGGGGTCCCTGACTCCAGAGCTGAGCTCCATGATGGTCACACACAAGTGCCCAAGAGAGGGCTCCAGGCTTGAAGTTTTCAGCCAACACCATGTGGACCCCACCAGGCAGGATTAAGGAAACCCCATGCTCAGTAGGGGCAGTAAGACCCAGCCCGGCCCTGCCCTGCTGCTGCCTGCCCACTGCCAGACTGGCCCCTCGGCGCATTGGCGTGGCCCGTGCCTCTGTCACCAGGGTGGTTTGACTAAACCCAGCGTCCTCTACCGAACCTGCCCAGCAGGCCCCCACCCTCCCGGCAGCGCCCTCCGTCTCCATGCTCCTCTCCACACTGTGCCCCTCCAGCTCCGTCCGCCTAAGGCATCACCTGCCCGAGGATCACGCCAGGTTCCAGATGCCTGTGCCTTGTTCCCTTACATTCAATTATCCCAGCAGAGTGCATCGTTGCCCCAGAGGACTGAAAACCACTCATCTCAACTTTGGAATGCATCGTCAGGCAGGCAGCTCTGAGACCAGAGCACGGAGGGCTGTGCACTCTCTGTGCCTTCTGTCCAAGGTCCTGTCCAGGAAATGAGTTCGAGCCCAGAGGGGGCCATGGGAAGAGCTGGTTCTCTACAGTTGCAGGCATCCTCCCATAGAGGATCCTGGGTGCCCTATTCTGACACCGAAGGCAGGGTCCTGGCAGAGGTGCCATGGCCCCCAGAGCATAGACCCTGAGACAGGTGGTAAGACAGCACCCTGGGCTGGCTCTGAGGTGGCAGTTTTTGCAGTGTCTCACAGAGCTGAAGGTCCATGGTTAGGGTTAGGGTTAGGTGCCCCAGAGTCCCAGGGCAGGGAGGAGAGAGCCCCAAAGCTGCAGTGGGGGCAGCCAGTGGCCCTCCTGTATGATTTTACTTGGAAAAAAAGATTCTACTACCAAAAAGGAGCTTGAAAACTATTGCCATAAAATGAAAAACACTTAGCATGTCCCCAAACCTTTATACCTCAAACTATGCCTTTTATATATCTTTCTATAATATGTAGTTATTATATATGCCATATTATCACTAATACCACACATATTAATATATTTTTATATGTCATCTATATTTGAAAATATGTAGAAATCCCTTGTCATCCAAGAGGCCGACACAGTCTGTGGTAAGAATGCTGGTCTCAAACTCCTGACCTTGTGATCCGCCCCTCCTTCCCCGCAGCAGGTTCCTGTGTCCCCAGTGTTCTGCAGCGATGTCTATGCATCCTCAGCGCCCTTTCTCGCTTTCCTTGCATTAATAGAAGCTGTACCGGAAGGAGATCAAGCCACCGTTCAAACCAGCAGTGGGCAGGCCTGAGGACACCTTCCACTTTGACCCCGAGTTCACAGCCCGGACGCCCACAGGTGTGTGCCATAGCGGTTCCCTCTTTCGGTGGCTTCTCCCACCTGACCCCATAGGGACAGATATCTAGGCACGGGGGATTCCCATGCTTAAGCATTCTTGCGATGGAAAATAACTGTCTGTTCTGTTTGGGGATTTTGGTAGTAGTTTTCTTTGCTCAGTGATAAAGGTTGAAGTGATAGCCCCAATTCTCTGTTGTTCCCTCCGTAACCTCCACCCTGGAAATGCTGAAGGTGTCCTATGGATTCTCATATTCCAAGTCGCTGGTCTAGTTACTTTCTGTGTCAGAGAGACAAAGAGCAAGAGCAAGAAAAGAAGCTGGAGACAATTAAAATCCCTCTTTTAATTAATTATTTTTTTAATTAAAGTGCATTTACGGAGAGGGAAGGTTGTCAGTTATGTCTGTAGATTTGTCAGCTCTGGATATTATTCATGGCAAAAACAAACCCATTTGAAAAGCTGTATTGGCTACTAAATAGCATAGCAAATGGATGTATACATTCGGTCTCCTGGTGTGTCTGAAATTACTCTTGGGGGTCTAGCAAGTTTCATCAGAACTGGTCAGCTCCCTTTAAAAGTTATATTTTTGGGATATCAATGAATTAAAGTTTGCTTTTTTTTATATATGGTGATCATCCTGGTCTGATAAAGCTGTCATAACAAAATACCACAGACTGGCTGGTTTAAGCAACAGTCATTTATCTTCTCACAGCTGGAAGTCCAAGTCCAAAGTACTAACAGGGTTCATTTATTTTCTCACAGTCTGGAAGTCCAAGTACAAAGTACTGACAGGGTTGGTTCCTGTGAGGGCTCTCACCCTGACTTGCAGACAGCTGCCTTCTTGCTGTGTCGCCACATGGCCTTTCTTCTGTATGTGCAAAGACAGCAAGATTGACCTGGGCCAGATGCAGTGGCTCATGCCTGTAATCCCAGCATTTTGGGAGGCCAAGGTGGGCAGATCACAAGGTCAGGGGTTTGAGACCAGCCTAGCCAACATGGTGAAAACCCGTCTCTACTAAAACAAAAAAATATTAGCCAGGTATGGTGGCAGGCGCCTATAATCCCAGTTACTCAGGAGGCTGAGGCAGGAGAATTGCTTGAACCCAAGAGGTGGAGGTTACAGTGAGCTGAGATCATGCCACTGCAGTCCAGCACAGGTGACAGAGCGAGATCCTGCCTCAGTCAATCAATCAATAGAAAGACAGCTCTGGTGTCTCTCCACCTTCTTATAAGGACACCAGTCCTCTTGGATTAGGGCTTCACACTTTTATCCTCATTTTACTTCAGTTATTCCCTTAAAAGTCTACATTATTCTGTTTTCACGCTGCTGATAAAGACATACCAGAGACTGGGCAGTTTACAAAAGAAAGAAGTTTAATGCACTTACAATTCCATATGGCTGAGGAAGCCTCTCGATCGTGGTGGAAGGCAAGTAGGAGCAAGTCCCCTCTGACATGGATGGCAGCAGGCAAAGAGCTTGTGCAGGAGAACTCCCCTTTTTAAAACCCTCCAGTCTCATGAGGGTCATTCACCATCATAAGAACAGCACGGGAAAGACCCGCCCTCATGTTTCAATCATCTCCCACCAGGTCCCTCCCGCAACACGTGGGAATTATGGGAGCTACAAGATGAGATCTGGGTGGGGACACAGAGCCAAACCACACCAAGGCCTGTCTCCAAATGCAGTTACACAGGGGTTAGGGCTTTAACTTTCGCATTTGGGAAGGACATCGTCAGTCCACAACACTAACGGCATGCTGGTTATGTATAAAACCATCCCCAACCTCCTTCTGTAGATGTAGGTGGGACACATCCAGATAGCTGGTGGTTGTCCAGTCTGCGTCTTGGGTCTAGGGATTCACCGTATTTTTTCCTGACCACTTTTGAATCTGAAATTGTCATGTTTTTTAAAAGATAATGAGGAAACAAATAGATGCTCAGCCACAAAGTGTCAAGTGTAGATGAATTTAGAACAGAGAGTCCATTTGTTCCTCTGGGTTCAGGCTGTTGGTCAAATCCCTGTTTGCCATACCCAGATGGGCACATCAAGGTGGGTGTGAGCTTGTGCAGGTCGGAAGGGTGTGGGGCTTGGAGTGGGACTTCTGATGGGCCTAGGTCAGCTCCTGACCCAGGCCACGTTGGTACGAAGAACAGGAAGAAAGCTGATTCCAGGCACTGTTAGCTTGGGGGTCCTGCCACCCACTTCTCATTGCTTCTTTTGGGTCCTCCTGCAGTCCCCAGGTAGAATCAAAACTGTCATTACAGCTTTGGGTCATCACTGATTCGTGATGTAATGAAGCTGCCTTGGAGGACACTCCCAGGTCTGTTTTCTCAAAAAAGTCATGGTGGGATTTTCAGCTAGTTCTCAGTTTCCTCAGAAAGTATTTGGGAAGTGTTGGGGTTGGTCCTTCCCATTGACAAAATGAACCCAATTCACAGAACAGGATTACTTTCAGTTTCTGAGTTTGAAAACATGGGGCAGGATTTCATCCTGGCTCTGCCCACAGGTCACCCAAGCAGGTCATTATATTCATCCACCTACAGTTGACCTGAATGTAAAAGGAGCTCAAAGGGAATTAGGTCCAACCACGAGATCATTGTCCCTGAGTCCACAGGGACCATGTGGTCCCCAACAGAATGTGCACACATCCTTCTGAGGTGCCACCACGTGGGGCTGTGTGTTTAAAATGTGGAAAGAAAGTCTGTATTTGTGCTGCTTGGTAAGAAAATGTTAATACAGTCAACTCGAATATTCACATGGACATGGCTTTTATCTTATCCGTGAATAACTTAAACTCCCACCTAGTTGGCCAGTGGCACGAGAAGCGTTTTTTTGGGCACAAAGAGAATTCACTTTTGTTTTATTAATAGCCTAAGGAAAACATAATTAGACACAATACATTCCAATGCTATTCAGAATTGGCTTCCTTATTCCTTAGTTTTTCCAGTTCTCCAATCAGTTTTACTTAATTTATCACACCACAGTTTGCCTTTGAGGTAGGTAGTAATTGAAGTGCTAAAGACACATTAAACTCATTCTGATTTACACAGGAAGAAAGTAGGTGTCTAAGCATGTGAGCTGAGCACAGGGCTGGGTGAATGAGCAGCTGCAGAAAGGTGACTGAAGCGGAAGATAAGCTACAAATCCTTTATGTTAGACCCTGGATGCACGGGGGATTTGCTTGTGGGTAGGCTTTCAGTCTTTTCTTAAACTTCAGCCAGTGTTCGAGTTGGCTTCTATTCCTGATCACACATTGGCTGCCCATCGGAGCATGCTGCTTAGCCAAAAATGGCAATCTAAGATTTAAATCCGATCAGGCAGACTCCCCAAATCGGGAAATACCCACAGGATCACGAGAGGTTGTTTGTAATTACTGTAGTTCTAAATGTCCTCTTCTCTAACTCACATTTTTGCTCTTCTTAAATATTGTGCTGAAAATCAGCATCCCTCAGGTGATTATAAAGTATGTTAAATTCTATTTAGGCCACCTGTCATTTCCTCACTAGCTAGCCACATCTAC
The DNA here is from genome assembly GCF_009761245.1 of Sapajus apella. Lineage (NCBI taxonomy): Eukaryota > Metazoa > Chordata > Mammalia > Primates > Cebidae > Sapajus > Sapajus apella. The sequence continues at coordinate 730,054 of NW_022437022.1, forward strand.
CAGATGTCAGCCGCTTCACTTCCGGTGAAGAGCCACTTGGCCTTCGGTAGATTGCTGTCACTCTTACCCTTTCTGCAGGCTCTCCTTGGTCTGTGTGGGGAGAGGCACAAGTTCTCTGGCCAGGAAGGTGTAGCTGTGTCTTCCATGCCTCTTGGTAGGCTAGAAGACATTGCTTATCAGATTTACAGATTTTCCACTTACCAATGAAGGTGTATGTATCAGGTTAACATGGCTTGCACCCAACCCCTGCACACACTGCTCCACAGGCTGTGAATTAGACTCCCAATCCACACATTCCTCCACACGCTGTGCATTAGACTCCCAATCCACACACTGTTCCACATGCTGTGAATTAGACTCCCAAGCCACAAAATCTTCCACATGCTATGAATTAGACTCCCAATCCACTCACTGCTCCACGGGCTGTAAATTAGACTCCCAATCCACACACTCCTCCACACGCTGTGAATTAGACTCCCAAGCCACACACTCCTCCACATGCTGTGAATTAGACTCCCAAGCCACACACTCCTCCACATGCTGTGAATTAGACTCCCAAGCCACTCACTGCTCCAGGGGCTGTGAATTAGACTCCCAATCCACACACTGCTCCACACGCTGTGCGTTAGACTCCCAATCCACACATTCCTCAACACACTGTGCATTAGACTCTCAGTCCACACACTGTTCCACATGCTGTGAGTTAGACTCCCAATCCACTCACTGCTCCACGGGCTGTGAATTAGACTCCCAATCCACACACTCCTCCACGAGCTGTGAATTAGACTCCCAATCCACACAGTCCGCCATGGGCTGTGAAATAGACTCCCAATCCACACACCGCTCCAAAGGCTGTGAATTAGACTCCCAATCCACACACCCCTCCACGGGCTGTGAATTAGACTCCCAATCCACACACTCCTCCATGGGCTGTGAATTAGACTACCAATCCACACACTCCTCCAAGGGCTGTGAATTAGACTCCCAATTCACACACTCCTCCATGAGCAGTGAATTAGACTCCCAATCCACTCATTGCTCCATGGGCTTTGAATTAGACTCCCAATCCACACACTGTTCCACATGCTGTGAATTAGACTCCAATCCACACACTCCTCCACGGGCTGTGAATTGGACTCCCAATCCACACACTCCTCCACGGGCTGTGGATTGGACTCCCAATCCACACACTCCTCCACGGGCTGTGGGTTAGACTCCCAATCCACACACTGTTCCACGGGCAGTGAATTAGACTCGCAATCCACACTCTGCTCCACAGGCTGTGAATTAGACTCCCAATCTGTGCTTGGCACTTCACTCTTATCGTGGCTTCTCACGTTCTGAGTCTACGGCCCTAAGTTAGGACATAAAGGGCCTCCAGGTTTGAGGATGTTTTAAACTATGATGTAGCCACGTGCCCTTCATTTTTCCAGGGAGAATATGAGGCATGTGGTAGCTGGGGTAATCTCTGGGAGGAGGCCGACCTCAAAGCCAGACTTCCGTGCAGTTAACAAACTGAGCAGCAAGAGCGCTTCCTCCTTGAGTGGCTCCGTGTACTGGGAAGCCGAGCCGCTCAGAAAGCCCGTGCTTCTCCGCCGGGTCACACTGCAGAGTTTCAGTTTCTAAACACAACTGTCTGTGCCTTGGGTTTTTTGATGATACCTCCCTAGTCTGGCGGTTGGATGTTTATTTCCAAACACAGCCAACTGGGGTCACATTAGTCCAAGGATCTTGTGGGCATCTACCTGGGGTGACTGTGAAGGTCCCTTCGAGGGCTGACACTGGCTCTGCCTGCTTCTTGGTCCCGGACACTGAGGATGAGCCAGGTCTGTGAAGCTTCCTACCACTGGAAGAGCACCAGTGTCTGTCCACGGCCTGGCCCCCACTGGCACCAGAGGGCCACGCAGAGTGGGGACTGGTTCCTGGGTTTTGGAGAAGCAGCCCTCATAACTGTTGCCCCAGAATATGATACTAAGAAACAAAACACATGTTCTCTGCAGCTGTCTGCCACCCCCACACACCTGCCTCACCATGAAGAGATAAAACTGAGAACTGGGTGTATTTTTTTCATTTCAAAGTACAGCACCTAAACAGAGGAGGCGGGGAATGAGGGCTAAGAGACAAAGGCCTGCAGGTAGAGAATTCTAGAATATACAGTTACACCCTCTGCATACATGGAGTCTTAAAAGATACATAAATAAGGATGTTTACATTTTTACATGTGGATGTTTTCAGGAAAAATTACATATTATATTTTATATATTATGTTTACATGTTATATAATATAGTATTCTATTTTAATGTAATATATATTCTATTTTAATATATTAAATCTCTTATTCTGTTATCCTATTACTCTATATATATATATATATTTTTTTTTTTTTGAGACAGAGTTTTGCTCTTGTTGCCCAGGCTGGAATGCAAGGGCACAATCTCTGCCCACTACAACCTCCGCCTCCCGGGTTCAGGCAATTCTCCTGCCTCACCCTCCCTAGTAGCTGGGATTACAGGCACCCACCGCTATACTTGGCTTTTTGTATTTTTATTAGAGATGGGGTTTCACTATGTTGCCCAGGCTGATCTTGAGCTCCTGAACTCAGGCAATCCACCCGCCTCAGCCTCCCAAAGTGCTGGGATTACAGGCATGAGCCACCATGCCTAGCTCATCTATCTATCTACTCTCTCTCTCTCTCTCTCTCTCTCTATGTGTGTGTATATATATATATATATTTAAATATATTTAAATTTTTGAAATAATGTCTGAGTTCTTCTTCAACAGCTTTTTGCTTTTTTCAGTTTGACAAACAATTAGGAAGCCACGTCTCTGTCAGTCCACGCAGCTGTGGCTCCTTCTGGTGGCCCTGGTCTCACCGGCAGGACTCACGTAGCATCCATTACGAGCGTCCTGATACGGATGGGCCACTGTTGACCGTGGCCGTGATTGTCTTAGTGAGGAGTATTTTGTGTCTCCTTTTTCTCTTCTGTAACATATATCACTGAAACAGACTTTTTCTACATTAATGTCTAAGTACTTTGGGGTTTTTCATTTGCTTGTTTTGTTTTTTATTTGTGGAAATGTCGGGTACAGCTGTAGCTTTGCTCATGGGTATATTGCATAACGGTGCGAGCTGGGCTTTTAGTGTGACCATCACCTGAAGAGTGTTCATGGTACCCATTAAGTCATTTCTCATCCCTCACCTCCTCCCACGTCTCCATTCTCTGTCCCTCCACACTCAACAGCCACACGCACACATTATTCAGCACCCACTTATGAGTGACAGCATGTGGGGTTTGACCTTCCTGAGTTGCTTCACTTAAAATAATGGCCTCCGTTTCCATCCATGTTGCTGCAAAAGACATGATTTCATTCTTTTTTATGACTAAAAGTTTTCCATTGTGTATATGTACCACATCTTCTTTATCCAGTCTCTGGTTGAAGGACACTGTGGCTGACTCCACAACTTTACAGTTATGGGTAGTGCTGCAGTAAGCTTGCAAGTGTGGGTGTCTTTCTGAGACAATGATTTCTTTTTCTTGGGGTCGATGCCCAGCAGTGGGATTGCTGCATTGAATGTAGTTCCAATTTTAGTTCTTTGAGAAAGCTTCATACTGTTTTTTGTAGAGGCTGTACTAATTTACATTCCCACCAACAGTCTATGAGTGTTCCCTTTCTCCACATTCTCACCAACATCTGTTATTTTTTTGACTTTTTAGTGATAGCCATTCTGATGGATGTAAGATGATATCTCATCGTGGTTTTTATTTGTATTCCTCTTATGACTAGTGATCTTGAGCATTTTTTCATATACCGTCTGGCCATCTGTATGTCTTCTTTTGAAAAATGTCTGTCCTCTGGCCAAAATTTAATGGGGTTATTTGTTTTGTTGCTGTTGTTGAGTTGTTTAAGTTCCTTGTACTTTTGAAAGCAATTCTGTAGGATAAATTTCTAGATGTAGAGTTGTCTTCAAGGACATGCAAATTTTAAAGTTGGATGACCACTACCAATTGACTCTCCAAAAGGTTATGCCAGTTAATCTCTCTCCTGCAATTAGAAGGGTGTCTACCCCCTAGCAAACCCAGACGTGATTGATTTCTTTCACTTTTGTTAATTCATTGGGCAAAAGTGTGATCCTATTTAAATATGTGTATGCTCACTTCTTAGAGAGATTGGGCATTGTTTCAAACCTATGGTAGCTATCAGAATTCCTTCCTTTGAGTATTTTGCTATTTTCTCATTGATCTCTGGGAACTTTTGGTTAATACAGAGTTTAGGCTCTCATCTGTTATGTATGATGCAGATATTTTTTCCCCATGAGGCATTTATCCTTTTGTTTTTCTTAATGATAAACTTGAAGTGGGATTGATCTCACAGCAGTCATGCTTTTGAACACAGATTTTATAGAGATCAGAAGAATCTTAAAGAAAGGGAATCACAACTTGTGTACTCTGCCTTGTTGTGGCAGGAGCAACATTGCCCAAATGTCCTTGAAGAGCAGAACACATGCGCAGCACACACACAGTTACGCAGCTGTGGGCGCAGGGGTGGGACCTGTCAAATCTAGAGACCAGATGCTAAGAATATGGGACTCACATTCACTAACAATTCCATCCTGAGGTTACTGGTGTCTTCTTAACTGAGTCTGGAGTGGGTAGGGGTGGAGGACTGTGGTTAAGAACATATAGTAAATTCCGAAGGCAGCAAACTAAAAGATGCCATCAATGATAATCCTAAAGCTTTTGTTCTGGGTATTTCTGCCATTTAAAAATCAAACCATTAGCATCCGTTTCATCTGGTTCAGCATTTCTACATGTTATTTTACATTTTCCTCCAACACGGGCATACAACACACACACGCATGCACACACAACTTACACACACATACCACATGCACACACACACACACAGACACAATCACTTTACCCCAGGGTCACCCAGCTTTTGTGGTATCTGAACTCTGCCCCTGTCACCTGCAGACTCTCCCGGTGTCCCCCCAAGTGCGAATGCTCATCACCTGTTTAGAGGATTCAGCTTTGTGGCCTCAAGTCTGATCCAAGAGCCCTCACAACAAGATCTGCACAAAGTCCCAGTTCACCCAATCGTGCAGGTAACTGTGTTTGCCTGCAGCGGGTTGGGGGTAAGAGGGCACTTGGATGAGGGGTGACTCTGGCGTTCCCTGTGGCCTCAGTGACCTGGGGATTGGGTGCTTATGGTGGGTGGACTTCAATCACCAATTCTTCCTCCCTGGCACTTCCTATTGTTCTGAGTGTCTGCCATGGTGGTCCCCATGATGGTCCTTGTGATGGTCCGCATGGTGGTTTCCATGGTGATCCACGTGGTGGTTCCCATGGTGGTCTCCCTGGTGGTTCCCATGATGGTCCTTGTGATGATCTCCATGGTGGTTCCCATGGTGGTCTCCCTGGTGGTCCCCATGATGGTCCCTGTGATGGTTTCCATGGTGGTTCCCATGGTGATCCACGTGGTGGTTCCCTTGATAGTCCCTGTGGTCTCCCTGGTGGTCCCCATGATGGTCCTTGTGATGGTTCCCATGGTGGTTCCCATGGTGGTCTCCCTGGTGGTCCCTGTGATGGTCCTTGTGATGGTTCCCATGGTGGTTCCCATGGTGATCCACTTGGTGGTTCCCGTGATAGTCCCTGTGGTCTCCCTAGTGGTTCTCATCATGGTCCCTGGAGTGGTCTCGTTGGTGTTCTGAGCCCTTGCTCCCACCCCAATTTGCATTCATCTTAAGGAAGAAAAAGCCCTGGGTAGAATGTCACCATGGTGTGTCTATGGCCAGCAACTGGAGCATCTTCACTGTGGAATCCAGCTAGGACCCTAAGATAGCAGTTTGATCCGCAGGCATCATTTTCCTATGATGAAATGTAGGCTTTGGGAGGTTTATAGAAGGTGATATTTTTATAATGAGTTTTCCACCTAATAAACATAACCAGAATACAGAAATCTCTAAGAGATTAAACTTAATTAATCTTAATTCTAATTGTTATTAAACTTATTTAAGAATTAAGTCCAGGTAAATTGGATGGCATTGGATTTCCATCCTGTTTCCTTCCTTGTGGCCTTCTGGAGAAATACAGCATGTGTAAAGTGGACATTGCCATGTTACTGCATGCTGCCATAGGTAGCTTTCTGTCTCATTTAAAAGCAGGTGGGTGGGGCTTCTGTGTGCAGGTCAGAGCAGGTTGTGACTTGGGCACTATGGAATCAGATATCCAATGAGATGTTTCCATCCAGAGTCTTGCTCTGGATACAGGCATTGGAGCCACACACCCAGTAGCTGCCAGCACTTCCTTCTCACTTTCAGATGCTCCTACTCTCAGATCTTTGGGAGAAACACATCAGTCAGTGGACACTGAATGGCCTGCTGTCTAAAAATTAAGAGTTGTAGCCCAAGGAATCAGAGAAGTTGCAATTTAGGTCTAGAACATCACTAAGTAGCTCTGCAGCCTTGGGCAGGGGAACCCATGAACTCCTGGGCCTCCACACCCTGGGTTCACAGTGGGCGCCTCTCTTCTCCCCCATTCTGTGTACATGTAGCTGCATTGCCCTCTTGCATGAGGGTTCTGACAGCCCCTCTTCTCCTGGTCCCTCTGCAGCAGTTACACGGGAACAACATCCACTTCACCGATGGCTACGAGATCAAGGAAGACATCGGGGTTGGCTCCTACTCGGTGTGCAAGCGATGTGTGCATAAAGCCACTGACACTGAGTACGCCGTGAAGGTAAGGCAGGCCTGCTGTGTGAGCAGGGCCCTGTGTGAGTGCAGTGCATGGGAGCACGTACGGTGCGTGGGAGCACGGGGCATCGGAGCACAGCGTGTGTGCTCTTGTGCTCAGCTGCGCAGTGACTCTGGCAGGGACACCTGAGCCTGAGTGAACATTCTCTCCATTTGCCATTTTCCAAGCTCTGATATGATGCAGTTCAGTTTGTTTTGATATGAGGTCATCCATTAAAAGATAGTTTTGCAAATCACGAATATTTTCAGTCATATCCAGCATGTAGGGAGCACCGTTCGTAGCTTTGTGTATGACATACACCAAGAATGAAAGCTTTGTGGCCCCAGTATTTTGAGAAAATAGAGTTGTGGGACAGGCACAGAATTTGGCAAGGAAAGGAAGGAAAGAAAAGAGGGCGAAAGGACGAAAATACTCAAAGAAATAAATAAGCTTGGCTGGGCACGGTGGCTCACGCCTGTAATCGCAGCACTTTGGGAGGCCAAGGAGGGTGGATCACCTGAGGGTAGGAGTTCGAGAGCAGCCTGACCAATATAGTGAAACCCCATCTCTAATTAATTAATTAATTAATAAGCAAGCAAGCAAGCTTGTATTATTTACAGAAAACGTTGGCAGAGAGCTAGTGTTTTTACTCCCAACCATCAATAACAGTATATAGAAACAATATAACCCAATTTGGCAATCTCTACATAGTAACTTCAGCTTCTGTAATTGTTGCTAGTGTAAATATTTGATATGGGAATCCAGAATACCAGTTTCTAGAGTTTTTTCTTTAGTAAAATGTGGATTGAAGGTAAAATTTCCTGTTAAAATCAGAATTAAATTTATGTTAAAAAAAAAACAACCCAACATTGTACATCCTCTCTAAAAGACACTTGAAACTCCACCCCTTTCCTGTGGAGCTAAACCCCAGGCTGTCACAGAGCGAGGTCCCAGCCTGTGCTGCCATCATGACTGGGACCCGCCCAGCTTATTCCCAGACACATCCGTAGCACATGGTTTGCTTTGATATGAGGTCATCCATTAACTTGCCCTTCAAAGGACATCTGCCCAGCCAGCAAGTAGAGTATAAGTGATGTAATTTTCATCAACTGTGATTCTCCTACACTCTGAAGAGATTGTTCAAATTGATGACAACATTGAGATGATCCCATCCCACCCTCATTTGCTCAGAGCTCCACTGAAATTTTAAAGAAAACAGATATCTCTTTTTTTAAAAAAATTGTACTTTAGGTTCTGGGGTACATGTGCAGATCATGCAGGATTGTTGCATAGGTACACACATGGCGATATGGTTTGCTGTCTCCATCCCCCCGTCACCTACATCTGGCATTTCTCCCCATGTTATCCCTCCCTGACCTCCCTGCGCCCCACTGTCCCTCCCCTAGCTGACCCCCAACAGATCCCAGTATGTGATGCTCCCTCCCTGTGTCCATGTGTTCTCATTGTTCATCACCAGCCTATAAGTGAGAACATGCGGCGTTTGATTTTCTGTTCTTGTGTCAGTTTGCTGAGAATGATGGTTTCCAGATTCATCCATGTCCCTACAAAGGACACGAACTCATAGTTTTTTTATGGCTGCATAGTAGTCCATGGTGTATATGTGCCACATTTTCCTTGTCCAGTCTATCGTCGATGAGCATTTGGGTTGGTTCCAGGTCTTTGCTATTGTAAACAGTGCTGCTGTGACATTCGTGTGCACGTGTCCTTATAGTAGAACGATTTGTAACCCTTTGGGGATATACCCAGTAATGGGATTGCTGGGTCAAATGGAATTTCTATTTCTAGGTCCTTGAGGAAGTGCCACACTGTTTTCCACAATGGTTGAACTAATTTACACTCCCACCAACAGTGTAAAAGTGTTCCTATTTCTTCACATCCTCTGCAGCATCTGTTGTCTCCAGATTTTTTAATGATCACCATTCTAACTGGCGTGAGGTGGTATCTCAATGTGGTTTTGATTTGCATTTCTCTAATAATCAGTGATGATGAGCATTTTTTCATATGTTTGTTGGCCTCATATATGTCCTCTTTTGAAATGTGTCTGTTCATATCATTTGCCCACTTTTGGATGGGTTTGTTTGTTTGTTTGTTTCTTGTAAATTTGTTTTAGTTCTTTGTAGATTCTGGATATTAGCCCTTTGTCAGATGGGTAGATTGCAAAAGTTTTTTCCCATTCTGTTGGTTGCCGGTTCACTCTAATGATTGTTTCTTTAGCTGTACAGAAGCTCTGGAGTTTAATTAGGTCCCATTTGTCTATTTTGGCTTTTGTTGCCAATGCTTTTGGTGTTTTAGTCATAAAGTCCTTGCCTATGCCTGTCCTGAATGGTTTTTCCTAGGTTTTCTTCTAGGGTTTTTATGATGTTAGGTCTTATGTTTAAGTCTTTAATCTATCTGGAGTTAATTTTAGTGTAAGGTGTCAGGAAGGGGTCCAGTTTCTGCTTTCTGTACAGGGCTAGCCAGTTTTCCCAACACCATTTATTAAACAGGGGATCCTTTCCCCATTGCTTGTTTTTGTCAGGTTTGTTGAAGATCAGATGGTTGCAGATATGTGGCGTTGCCTCCAGGGCCTCTGAGATATTTCGAAAGGATAGATCCTCAAGCATGGCCTGCATATTCACTGGGACTGTGTTTCTTGCACTGGGAAAACAAAAGACACCAGCCAAAAACAAATCTCAGGTCCCTTGATTTCAAGAATTTGTGGATTATTGACAAACTTATCTTGAATTTCTCAAACAAAAGAGAAAGTTTAAATATAGGGAAACAATCTGTGAGTCCCTCTGATAGCATCTCTGTGTTTAGTCTGTGCAGAGTCTTGAACACATCCAGGAGAGGTAAAAGGAAGGAAATATATCATGATTGACTGTTACTGGGAAAATTGGGTGGAGACTGCAGTGTTACATTAGTGGTAGAATGTCCACCCGATGTGTAAAAAGCAGGAGAACACCAGGTTTTGTTATGAAGTGGCTGCCTCTGCAGCCTGGGGTGTGTAGGCTTGCTGTTCTATTATTTGGATTGTTGAGGCTGGTTTGCCCTGCTCCTCCATCTCATTGGGAGGGTTTAAAGGAGAACTTAGATGCGCGCCTACCATTTGCATATCCAGGTGCTGTTCCTTCGTCCAGATGTTCCAGTGGTATCCCAGTGGTGAAGAGTAGACCTGTATTCTGCCTTAGGCAAGAGAGTTGCACTTATACTTTGAAACGTATTTCACATAAGCATATGAAGCTCCTTGGAATTTTTTTCTGTTTGAGTCTTTGCTCACAGAATTTCTTTAGATTGTTTATCGGGTGACAGACAGCAGTCCCAGAAACAATCACTGCGTGCCAGTGAGCTCAAAGAAACAAGCCTAGGGTTTGTCAGCCCAGCAGCCACGGTGCCTTTCTGGAAACAGCCTGCTCCTGTGAGGCGAATCAGCCCCCGTTTTGTGCCTCTGCAGGTAAATCCCCCAGTGACAAGGCAACGGTGTGTTTTCTCCTACTATTCCCATATCTAAAGACACCATCTGATTTCAGCTTTGTTACATGGCTTATAACTGAGTCCCTCAGTCTTCAAAGATCTTGTTGAGGTCAAACCCTGTGGAATTTCAGCAACAGCTCTTGGGGAGAGAAGCCAGGCACTGTGGCTCCAGCCGATGGTAGAAGAAAGAGCCTGGTCTTCCAGTTTCTCTTTCACAAAACTTGAAGTTCCCCGGACAAATGTAGCCAGTGCACATGACAAGGATTTCCCTTGTGCCTTCTGAGACTACAGTGGGTCATAATGTGTTGTCTGGATGATGCATAAATTAACCAAGGATGGGAAGGTGCAGCCCTTTGAAGGGCCCAGGACTTTCCATGGCTCGGGGTCTAGAAGGCTCCTGTGACCACAGCCATTTCAGAAGCACATTTCAGCTGGTCAAGGGAGTGGTGACAAGCTCATTTATCTGTGGGTAGACACAGTTGTTTGGATTTCCTTCAAAGATCAACAAGCTGGCATTTCTGAGCAGCGAGTTTGTTATTTAGAATGGGCCCACTTGTTACCAAAACTTTGATGCAGTGCAGACCACTGTGTGGTCCTGTGTTCAGCATTTTCAGGTGGAATGTAATTGAAATACTTTTGGTCCTTGTCTGTATCCACTGACTTGTTTGTGAGAAGCAGCATCCCTACCTATTGACAGATGGACTGAGAAACAGCAAAGTTTGGTGATTTCTAATGTGACCCAGAACTAACTATGTGGCAGTTGATGTCTGACATGTGAGTTGGATCTCAGCTCAGTAGATGTCCTGCCAAGATTGTCACTAGAATCCAGCTTTACCACTCCCAGTTGTCATGTGAGCCGCATACAAGCCCACCCATGGCTCATGGATACAAACGGGGTCTGCTTCAGCAGCCCCATCCTAGCCAGGCAGGGCTTCCTCCCATTCAATGGCATGGGTGACCCAGAAACCAATAATGAAGGAAGGCAGCAATCTTGACTAAACGATGAGGACAGTGACCAGAATAGATGGATTCTGCCCAGGGACATCATATTCATTTGGGGTGACTGTGGCCCCCAGGGGACACTGGCAATGTCTGGAGACTTTCTGGTTTTTAAGCTGGAGCAGGGCTCCTGCCATTGGTGGATATGGGTCAGGGAAGCTGGTCAGCATCCTGCAGTACACAGGACAGCCCCCACCACCTGCTACCCCAACAGAAGATTGACAACCCCAAACCACAGCATCCTGTGGGTGAGGGCGGGTCTCATGTAGATAAATGCCGAGAGGCTGATAGTTTGGAGATGGGGGTGGAGTTTTTCTTCTTCACCGAGTTTCTGGTGAGTCCTTTAGCAACAGGATGATGATCTGACCAAGAGCTCAGTGTTCCCCCATGCTGCAGGGCAGCCCATACCCCCACCCTGCTGTGATTGAGCCATGACTCTAAGCGCAGGTCCTTCTAAGAGGAGAGTGGGACCAGCTCTTCACCACTATGAAGGTCAGATGCAGAGCTTCAGAGTGAATATGGAATCATACTAGTCCTCACATTCTTGGAATAGCATTATATTTTGCTTTAACTTATTTCTGCATTTTTTCAGGTTCCTAATGTTACCGTCATTGTTACCCTGAATCATGTAAACTACATTTAAGGTTATGCTTAAACCAGTTTACCCAAGTATATTCCCAGTCAACAAGACTGTCAGTTTTGCATTTATTTTCAGCTGTGTTTTTGACTTGAGTTCCTGCTCTATGCTGGGGACTGTGCTATGTTTGTGGGAAGTGGCAGCTAGAATCGATCCTAATTTTAGTCCTAATTTTAGGACCGATTCTAGCTACCGCAGCATCCAGCAGTGCCCAGCATGGAGCAGGGGCTCAGTTAACATGGGCTGAATGACAAGCTGGATTCCCAGGCTTGTCCCTCCCTCTCAACTCTGGCAAACAACACTGGGATGTCCAAGATCCTTCACTGGGGCAGTCCGGCCTTGGCGGGAAGACACCACCCCTCTGCCTTCTCACACATACACGCCACGCTGCGTCCACCCTCGCGCACGCCATGCCGTGTCAGGCTGGACTTGATGCAGGCACTCTGCCAGTGCCCCCAGCCAGTGCTCTGATGGTTGAATGAGAAAAGCTTTTATGTTCCCTCAATGCTTCCTCTTCCTTTTATCAGACACACTGTAGATGAACAGATGTGCCCTACTTTCTAATAACTACAAGCCATTTTATTGGGATGAAACAGCTAAGTAATCTGATGTAAAATTAAAGTCCGCCTTTGTTTTTATAACCAAAAACAAAGTGGAGAGTAGTGGTAGGGGGTGAAATCGTATAACACTTCAAAACAGCGTGACGTGTAGCTGAATAGCACCCTTCATTTAAAGTAAGATTACAAGAGAAGTGATGATTAAGTGTGGAACGTAATCGTGATGCAGGAGGATTAAAAGGAAGGGGAGAGGTATATTTGGAAGAAAAAGTAATATTCCTATTCAAAGATGGCATATTCACTTTAATTGAAAGAGGGCATTGTTTTTATTTTATTCTTACGTCTTTATGGCCTAACGTAATTAGGTATATATTCTAGATAGTACTGATTTGTATAAATGGGAGGATTCCTGGCGTTATATCGGTGGGAGAATATATAGGAATACATAAATATATGCAGTTGGCACTTGAACAACATGGGGTTGAATTGTAAGGATCCACTTATGCAGTGTTTTTTCAATGAACATATTGGCATTTTTTTTTTGGAGATTTGTTACGATTTGAAGAAACTCAGACAAACCACATAGCCTCGAAATATTGAAAAATTAAGAAAATGGTAAGTCGGAATGCATAATGTATATGTAGATGCTAGTCTACTTTATCATTTTCTACTATAAAATGTACACAGATTTATTACAAAAAGTTAAAATTTATCAAAATTTGTGGGCTGAAGCACAAACCGTGCGTGGCGCCATCTGCAGTTGAGATCAATGTAAACATAGACACCGCATTAACTCAGCTGCATGAAATTGACTGTGGTGAATCCTGCACTACTGTGAGTTCCACAGCCACCTTCCGTTGCTGCTATAGTGAGCTCAGGTGTTGGAAGGACCCGCTTTAAACGCCTGTGACACTCATCATCTCCATGGGAACAGTCCCTCCCCAGGGAATTGGGAATCCAAGTAAAAAACGGTGTCTTGTGGTTCTCACATATTTCTTCACCCTGTTTAGCTCAGTACCATAAACCTTGAATAACACCATAGAACCTAAGAGAAGTGCCACTAGGAACGCTGTGAGTGCTCCCAGGAAGCAGAGAAAAGTCATGACATGACCAGAAAAGTTGAGAGCTCGATACGTGCCCCAGGTTAAGGTCTGCAGCTGCGAGTGCCCACCTTTCAGACAGATGATCCATCTGTGAACAGACAGCACAAACTCACTGCATCCAAAAATACAGTACCGAACACTAAATGTATTTTCTCTTCCTTATGATTTGCTTAGTCACATTTTCTTTTCTTTAGATCGTATTATTGTAAGAATGCAGTATATAATACTTATACAAATACGTGTTAATGGACTGTTTCTGTTATCAGTAAGGCTTTAAGTCAACAATAGGCTATTAATAGTTAGGTTTGGGAGAGTCAAAAGTTATATGTAGATTTTTGTCTGCTTGAGGGGTCGGTACCTCTAACCCCAGGTTGTTAAAGGGTCGACCGTCTACACATATCAGAGCTAATTCACTACAGAAATGTTAGCTTGTGTCACTAGTATCTTTCCGTCTCATAAGCTTAATACAGGTACCTTGAGAGGGCTCTTGACCATCTCTACTAATGAGTCAAGTTTTATTTCTTACAGATATCATGATAGGCATAAAACTACATTACATCACTCAAGTGCCAATTTTGCCACCTTGACCCTCTTTCACAAAACACCAACATCGGCACACATATGAAGAGAAAAACTCCCAAGAGCCGAAGTCTGAGGCAGGAGCTGTAGGCGTTAATAGAAGGATGAGAGTCACAAGGATGATGGGAGCAGACACTTCCTGCTCAGTACCTGCCGAAACTGCTGTGAACGCTCTGTATGTGTGACATCATTTAATCCTCACAGCGCCCCACGGTGTAATCATTTTCATTATCCCCGCGAGGGAACAGAAAGTCAGAGCTGTCACCACACATGAGAAGTCGCAGCCAGTCAGCGGGAGAGCAGGTTCCCGTCCAAGCAGTCAGACCCCGAGTGCACGCTCCCGACCCCTCTCCAGCACACCCACTCGTCATAAGGGTGGGAACCCGATGTTCTGTTTCAGCCAGATGCTCTGTGCATCTCAGAGTGCCCAGACCATGAAAGAATGAGGCAGCATGCAGAGCAGACGGGGCTGGGCAGTAAGGCTGGGCTGCAGAACAGACGGGACCTGTGAGAGAAATCTATTGTTTGATACACAGCAAGGTGCCTAGGCTTTCAGGGGAAGGTGTGCCAGGTACACGTGGAGCTCTATTTAAAATCGTATCTAAGTCTCTGGGTCTTACGAGTCTGGGTGTACCCCAGTGAAAGGCCCTGATCCCCCCAAGTGGCCCACAGTTCAGCTATGTAAGCACCGAGCTGCAGCCAGGCCGCTTCCTCCAGCTTCACCTCCAAGGGCACAGTGCACCTGGTTCCTCCAGCACTGAGCTGCAAGGCCCCCAGCCAGGGCCCCGGCCTCCAACAGTTCCTCCAGTTTCCTCCCCCACGGCATTCAGGACGGTCTGTGTTCACGGGGACCTTTGTTTTCAGACTGTGCTCCGAGATCACTGGCAGCGCTGACCCTGGCTCCTGTGGATCACAGCCTGCCCCTCCTCGGGGCAGCACCTGGGCTTGTGGCCGAAGCTGCATCTTGAAAGAATCCATGGCCTCGAGCTGGGCACCACAGTGAGCTGCACAGGACTGAGGAGGGGGCTCAGGGGAGCTTGTGTTCAGGCTGACTCCAGAGGATCCAGTACAGATCCTGCAAAGAATTCTAAGCCATTGAGAGAGCCGCAGATGGCTCCATCGTGGGGCTTCCCAGTGTCACGTGGGTGTTAGCTGCACCCATCCCGGGGAAGAGAGGTGACTGTGCTGCAGAGTTGAACCCCTGAGGCCAAGCCTGGAAGGAGGAAGGTCAAGGCCAGTCCTGGCTTTTGAGATCAAAACACATTTTTTATAGAAATCATGACAATTTGAAGCAAAGAGAAACAGCAGTTGAAAGGTCAGCTATGTGGAGGAGCAACATTAACCGTCTCAAGAACGGCAGTCACGCAGAGACAGACAGAGGCTCAGATGCCATCACAGCCACAGCGGACGCACAGAGAATGGCGCGGGTTCACAGGCACAGAGGCTGGACTGGCAGCAGTTAAATAAAACAGAAAATAGAAAAGAAAGCAACATTTAGAAGGACAAGGAAGGAGACTGGGCAGCTTTGGTAACAGATTGCATGACTGAGGAAAACAGGGGCATAAATTTCTCTTCAGAGGACAGGGACTCAGAGAAGACGGGAAATGATGGACTCGCCTACCAGAACAGCGGCTCTGTCCAGCCCGTGTCTCCGCACAGCCATTCCCTCATCAAGGAAGCTCCTCAGTGCAATGGGTTGGGCATTCGCATCTCCTGCAAACACACACTGGGAAGTTGCCATTCTGGATGACTTAACCCTTTGCCCATTTTCCCCAAGAATACTCATGGGCGGTGCCTGCGGCTGAGCGTTTGCCCCAAGATAACTTTGCTGTAAAATATGTCGAGTTTATTATTATGTTTGCATCACTCCAGTACATAGACTTTGGAGACACAGGACATCATTCTATTGATAGCATTCCATTTTTAGTAGTGGCATTTCCATTTACAAAGAACACTCATTATCGATAGCTGATAATGTCAAATCCTGGAAAACACAGCATTCCTACCTACGTGGGAGTTGACTTCATTCTTGAACAGTTGTTGGTTCAAGATTCATTTGATGAATCCAGTTTTTTCAAAATAGACAATTCTGTTGATTCAGACAATTCTGATACTAGTTCCATTGAGAAATAACTCCAATAACAGTTTTTACATTTCATTTTCGTATTGAATGTCAGTCAGATTTGCGTCAGCCTCTATGAGCGTGTTCATGTAAAATGAAATGAGCGCTGGCAGAGAGCTGCACTTTCTTTTTTCCAGATGGGAAGGGGTTAATGTGATTGGCTCATGGCTCAGCCCCTCCCAGCAGGCGTGCTGGAGGACAGTCATCAGCAAGAAGGTGTAGCCTGCGCCATCTGCCCACCGCGTGTCCCTGAGCCCATCTCACTGACTCCCACCCACCAGCGTAAACTTGGGTCTGACTCTCTCTGGTCTTTCCACATGGGCTTGTTTCTTGCTGTCGATGTAATACATTACCACACATCTAGTGGCTTAAAACAACCTCAGCTTACCGTCTTCCAGCTCCGGAGGTCAAAATGCCAAAATCTGTCTCACCGGGCTAAAGTCCAGTGTCCGCAAGGCTGGTTCCTCCCACGGGGTCTGGGGGCTGAGAGTAAACACACAAGCAGATGGTGGCCAGGCCGGGTGCCCAGAAGTCTGACCCACACCCGCAGCTAGCCACTTTGTCTACAGTACACCACTCGGGAGGCCAGTGGCTGTGTCAGGCTGGCAGGAAGCCAGATTGCTATCTCTAGTGACAACCCAGGAAGCTGAACTATGACTTCTGTGACAGTCAGCCCCACATGGCCAGGACTTGATGAATGACTGACAGCTTCCTAAGTTCTGTTCCTGCTTCCAACTCAGGACCAACCGGAGAACACAAATATGCACCCGAAGCCCCCAGGATGCCTGACTTTAGTTCCCCGCCTCCGTCTTCTGCCGCCAGCGGCCTCCTTCACCTACATCATCTTCCTAAGGCACATTCCCCTGCATGGGGTGTTCACTCTGTGTGCACAGCCCCATGAGGACATCCACCCAGGGGAGCGAAGGCTTTGTTTTGTTTTTGCTGTAGTTCAGGCACCTCAAAAAAGTCAGGCACATGGCAGGAACTCACTCCATTTTAGCAGATAATGAGCCTCTTGGCTCCTCATCTTCAAGCATAAATACTTGGTAGCGAAAGGCTAAGTGTTGATTAAAAGAAAAATATATGGCCAGGTGCAGTGGCTCACGCCTGTAATCCCAGCACTTTGGGAGGCTGAGGCAAGTGGATTACAAGGTCAGGTGTTCAAGACCAGCCTGGCCAACATGGTGAAACCCCATCTCTACTAAAAATACCAAAAAAAAAAAAAAAAAAAAATTAGCCGGACATGGTGGAGTGTGCCTGTGTGCCTGTAATTCCAACTACTCAGGAGGCTGAAGCAAGAGAATCACTTGAACCAGGAGGCAGAGGTTACAGTGAGCCAAGATCGTGCTACTACACTCCAGCCTGGGGAACAGACAGAGCAAGACTCTGTCTTAAAAAAAAAAAAAAAATGCTGGGCACAGTGGCTCACGCCTGTAATCCCATCACTCTGGGAGGCTGAGGCAGGTGGATCACCTGAGGTCAGGAGTTGAAAACCAGCCTGGCCAACATGGCAAAACCTTGTCTCTACTAAGAATACAAAAATTAACCAGATATGGTGGCATATGCCTGTGGTCCTAGCTACTCGGGAGGCTGAGGCAGAAGAATTGCTTGAACCTGGGAGGCGGAGGTTGCAGTGAGCTGGGATTGTGCCATTGGACTCCAGCCTGGGTGACAGAGTGAGACTCTGTCTCAAAAAATAAATAATTAATTAATTAAAAATAAATAAAAGAAAAATATGAGTCAGAAGCTTTACTTCAAATTTGAGTTTTTTAAAATCAGCATTTATAACGTAATGCCTTTCATTCTGCAGCAGTCCCCTCATTCAGGAAGCTGTTACTTTTTTCATTCACTGAGACTTTTTTTATTGGACGTTTTTCCTTCAACAGACACAGGGCAAGGTGAGAGCACAGACCTGCTCCAGGGAGTTCACAGCTCAGCCATTTAGGAATTGTGTCAATGACAGAACCAGAAACTACACAAAAAGTGGAATGCAACTCCAGAATCTGAAATTAAATAAACTGTACAGTTGGTTTAGCTCTTGCCCTTGGCCTATTGTACCTTCAAACATGTGGTACCAGCATACATGCCCATTCACTGCCAGTCCCACTCGTAAATTTCTCTTCGATTGTCTGCAAGACTGTGCTGGAGAAGGAGACTGGTCAAACTCAGTGGGGCTGAGTTTTCCCAGAAAGAAGCACATGCTTTAAGACGTAGCTACTTCACCTTTTCAGTAGCGAATTTTTGTTGTTATGTTATTAAAACTACCTTAGGCCGGGCGCAGTGGCTCACGCCTGTAATCCCAACACTTCGGGAGGCTGAGGCTGGCAGATCACCTGAGGTCAAGAGTACAATTAATTCCAAGTTCTCTTAAAAAAAAAAAAAAAAAAAAAGAGTTCAAGACCAGTCTGGTGAACATGGTGAAATCTCGTCTCTACTAAAAATACAAAAAAATAAGAATTAGCTGGGCGTGGTGGTACACACCTATAGTCCTAGCTACGTGGGGAAGCTGAGGCAGAAGAATTGCTTGAACCAAGGAGGCAGAGGTTGCAGTGAGCCGAGATCACACCACTGCACTCCAGCCTGGGTGACAGAGGGAGACTCCAACTCAAAAAAAAAAAAAAAAAAAAGTAGCTTAGTTTGCTTTAGCAACAGAATCTGATAAGGCGAGATCTTTAGAACTGTGGAAGAGTGTCAGTCACCCAGCTCTAAATTGTAGTGATAAGGTTCTTTGTCACCCGGCTCTTAGCTGTAGTGATGTGGTTCTGAGTCACCCATCTCTTAGCTGTAGTGATGTGCTTCTGTGTCACCCAGCTCTTAGCTATAGTGATTGTGGTTCTGTGTCACCCGGCTCTTAGCTGTACTGATGCAGTTCTGTGTCACCCGGCTCTTAGCTGTACTGATGCAGTTCTGTGTCACCCATCTCTCAGCTGTAGTGATTATGGTTCTGTGTCACCCGGCTCTTAGCTGTAGTGATTATGGTTCTGTGTCACCCGGCTCTTAGCTGTAGTGGTGCGGTTCTGTGTCACCCGGCTCTTAGCTGTAGTGATGCAGTTCTGTGTCACCCATCTCTTAGCTGTAGTGATTATGGTTCTGTGTCACCCGGCTCTTAGCTGTACTGATGCAGTTCTGTGTCACCCATCTCTCAGCTGTAGTGATTATGGTTCTGTGTCACCCGGCTCTTAGCTGTAGTGATTATGGTTCTGTGTCACCCGGCTGCTAGCTCTAGTGATGCGGTTTTGTGTCACCCATCTCTTAGCTGTAGTAATTGTGGTTCTGTGTCACCCAGCTCTTAGCTGTAGTAATTGTGGTTCTGTGTCACCCAGCTCTTAGCTGTAGTAATTGTGGTTCTGTGTCACCCAGCTCTTAGCTGTAGTAATTGTGGTTCTGTGTCACCCATCTCTTAGCTGTAGTAACTGTGGTTCTGAGTCACCCGGCTCTTAGCTGTAGCGATGCGGTTCTGAGTCACCCGGCTCTTAGCTGTAGCGATGCGGTTCTGAGTCACCCGGC
Source organism: Sapajus apella (assembly GCF_009761245.1). Lineage (NCBI taxonomy): Eukaryota > Metazoa > Chordata > Mammalia > Primates > Cebidae > Sapajus > Sapajus apella. The sequence goes on from NW_022437022.1 coordinate 749,767, forward strand.
TCTTAGCTGTAGTGATGTGGTTCTGAGTCACCCGGCTCTTAGCTGTAGTGATGTGGTTCTGAGTCACCCGGCTCTTAGCTGTAGTGATGAGGTCTGAGTCTCCCAGTTCTTGGCTGTAGCGATACAGTTCTGAGTCATCCATCTCTTAGCTGTAGTATGCAGTTCTGAGTCACCCAGCCATTAGCTGTGGTGATGCAGTTCTGTGCTACCTAGTCCTTAACTCTAGTGATGTGGTGTGGCCACACAGGCCTGGAGCGTGGGCCAGACTTCTTGAGGAGGTGCTCCAATCTGTATTCACGTGAGACTGTTGAAAATAACGTCACGTTTCTGTGCTCATCTTCATACTGTGTGTGTAATTTGTCGACTAAAAAAGAAACAGAATTAAGACAGATGCTTGGCATGAATAGAGCTTATTTTTAGAGGGAGAACTGATGAGCTTGGAAATTTTAATTTTTTCCACCAGGAAGAAACAGGAGTTCTTTCTCTCTGTCATTAGTTTAAATTAATTTTATAGGAGAAGGTGTCTGTTAAATTTCACAAATGATTACGTGCTCTCCTACCCTTGTTTCAAGTACGATGCTGATCGTTTTGGCAAGTCAAAGGAAATGCCCTCCGTAGCACCAGCATTCTGCAAGCCTGTGAGCTCACACCACCGTCTGCGTAGTCAGTGCCTCAAAGCCATCTGGTCAAGTTGCTCTGTGTCCCGAGAGACATGTCTCCACTGGTGCAGAGAGACGAGAAAGACAGGAAAGGTGGAGAAATGAAAAGACCAGAGGAAGAGGGAAAGGTGTGTCCAGAGCAGTGAAGCCCCCTGTGACCGCCTTCGGCCGGCAGGAGGAAAGGTGTGTCGGGAGCGGTGAAGCCTCTGGTTCCCGCCTTCGGCCGGCAGGAGGAAAGGTGTGTCGGGAGCGGTGAAGCCTCTGGTTCCCACCTTCGGCCGGCAGGAGGAAAGGTGTATCAGGAGCGCTGACGTCTCTGGTTCCCACCTTTGGCCGGCAGGAGGAAAGGTGTGTCGGGAGCGGTGAAGCCTCTGGTTCCTGCCTTCGGCCGGCAGGAGGAAAGGTGTGTCAGGAGCGGTGAAGCCTCTGGTTCGGATCTTGGGCCAGCAGGAATGGCGGAGTTTGACATGTGGCTGCATGTGTCACTGCTAAGGAAGATCACAGTTGTGTGCCATCCATGTTGAACCCAGAATTGCTTTCTGGGTATTCAGACAGCTTGACTTAGCATCTCTAAAGAAGGTGGAAATACTCAGCTTGCTCTGTGGCAACACCATGAAAAGTTGATTTACCAGCTGTGGTGGGTGGCCAGTGCCTGGGTAGTGTCCTTTTCTGTAGATTGTAGGTGTCCTTTCTAACCAGCTGTTGCCAGGTGAGAAAAAGAAAGCTGAGCGAGCTTGTCCCCACCCACCGCACCACTCCTGCCCCACGGTGGGTCAGTATTACTTGTGCATTGGCCTGGAGGGGAGGCCTTGTTCACCACACTTGCTGAGAAGTTTTCCCTGTTTTATTGCATAGTAAAGATTATAAAACAGTATTATTCTCAGAATGAGGAATGCCATCTACCAGAGCTTGCTCTAATAAGAGCAAATCCAACATGGTCAACCCAAGAAACCGACCCCACAGAGAATAACTCACTGCCTGGTGCTCCTAAACACTGTGCCCAAACCCCGCTCCCCGCAGCAGATCCTGGTCTTGTGCTGTGAGACTGTAGCCACAGCTCATGGCTCACTCCCTGTGTGAGCTCTCTCCATCCTTACCTTTCTCGAATAGCTCCCTGCAAAAATAAAAACAAAAGCAAAAAAAAAAAATCTGCAAAAGAGTTCCAGGGAAAAGCAGCCGGCACTTCCTGACGGCATCTGGAGGGAAACAAGGGATCGGAACTGCCTTGCCACTTTCGGTCCGAGCCTTGTCTGTGCAGGCTTGATTTGGAACAATTCCGCCCAGGGCAGGGGAAGGCAGAAGCCCAGGAGGATGATGTGAGAACCTATTCCTACTCCACTGTGGGACTTCCCTTCCAGAATGGGGGTCACCATTACCCCTATAAACCCACCCTCCTCGCTTCCCTGTGCCCCAGAGGCTGGGAGGCTGGGAGGCCGGGAAGCAAGGAAGCCAGGAGGCTGACTATTATGGGCTACTTTCACGCCTCTGGCTTCCGGGCAGTTCTGCTAATGCAAGACAGACACCACCAGGGTGGGAAGAGAAGCGTGGGGCCAAGGCCTTTCTGCCCACAGCCCCTGTCCCAGTGCACCTCCCCACCCAGAGCAACCCCTTCTGGCACTGTAACCGCCCCTGTGCAGCTCTTTGGTCTTGGGAGCCAGGACTGCCCCCAAGGCATGACAACGTGCCTTGCTCACCAGCCGCTGACCCTCTGGCCACTCCACTCTTTTGCAAACAGTCCCTTAATGAAGCCCTCTGGGTTGACCCAGTTGGTGTGATATCTGAATTTTTTTCCCTGGCGCTTTCACTGAAACGCGCTCTACTGCTGACGTTAGTTTCGAACATCACACTGCTTCATGCCACTGACTTGCAGTGAAGATGCAGAGACAGGACCCAAGGCAGCATTTCAGGGCTGTAAACGTGGCAGGTCACAGCCACTTGGTCCCTTGCCTGGGGGCATCAGGGTAATTCTATTTTATCTCTGTCATAAGAATCACTCACTCCTACCAAGTGCTTTCCCCTTGCACCAGGGAGAATATGAAGGGATCGATTCACATTAATTTGCTAAATCTTAACAGTGACCCAGGGGAGTGCCTGCTGTTTCCTAGTTTTTACAGATGAAGAAAGCTAGGTTCGGAGAGGTGCGGGGAGCTGCTGCAACCCCATGAGAGTGGGCAGGGAGGCCAGGTCTCAGCTGGGTCCAGACCGCCTCCACGGCTGGGCCATCAACCACGCAGCAGTGGCCTCCCAGGAGCAACGCCTTCCTCCACCTTCCCATCCCTCCACGGGAGCTGGGCCTGCAGACACCCACGTTCATGCACCAGCAATGTCATGGCCACAGGCCACACCCACAGCGGTGTTCTTGCCTCAGACAGCAAACCTGACTTCCCCTTGGGAGCAAACCAGATGTTTGCTGAAAGTCCACTGGCTCTGCCCTGCGGAGAGACACAGCCCTACTCATGGGCCCCTTGGGGTCTCCTCCAGATGACCTCCTGCTCGCACAGGACCTGGGCCTGGGCGCTTCTTTCACTTTCCTCCATTTTCCCAAAACCACCTCAGAGAACAGCTGGTGTGTGGTATTCGGTTGTGGACAGAGGTGCTTTGGGGGTTCTGCCAAGCAATTAAATAATTTTGAAAATGTCTTAACTAATCCATTTAAAATGTACTAAAAGCCAACATGCATGCTCCAGTGTGTATCAGATTCCAACAGAGACCGGGACAGCAGCTGGGATGGGTTGAAATTCAGTGTACCTCACATGCACACATACATGCTAGCTTTTATTACAAATGAAAATAGTTTTTAAAGTAAGCAAGATTTTAAGGTAACCCATCTTTGAAAACTGTTCACCAATACTTATTACTGTAAGTCAGACTTTTTCGTAAGACTCACAACAGAAGAACATATAGAAATAAAATAGACACCAGGGTTGATAGGGCGTGTCTGTAGTCCCAGATTCTTTAAAATAGTAGTCGCATTGTCCTCCAATTTCAGCTTACAAAATACATTATGAAATTCTTTCTTTAACTTTTGAATAGACAATATATTCTTGTGGTTCAAAATTTTACAAAATTCATGCGGATACAGCAAGGTCTCCCTCCCACCGTGGCCCCCAGTCACCTGTTCCCCTCCTCACAGGCAGCCCAGGCAATTGAATGTTTCCTCTTTCCTTCCAGAGTGATTTTATGCACCCACAAGGAAATAGACGTGTCTATTTGCATTCTTCTCTCCGCTTTTAAAACAAGGGATGGCTTAGGGAGCACCTGCTCCCCAGCAACCTCTTTCACTCAATGTATCTTGAAGATCGTCCCTGGCAGTGGTGGAAAGGCTTCCGCTTTCTTGGCTACTCTGCATCCTATTCCGTCATGAGAGTGACCAAACAGATTCATGCTAAGAGCACATCCCTTTATCATAAAATCATGTTTGTGAAAAAACATCTTCTACTGAATTTTTTATAAAAATCCATAAATGTATTTTAACCTTCTCCAATTGCAAAGAGAGGATCCTAGAGAGACAGGATACGCCCACGCAGCCGGGAGCAGCGGAGTTCAGGCACCTGACAGCCAGCTTCCCCTCTAAGGAGTGCAGGACTAGCCCCCCAGGACCCGGAACTAAGGCTGTGGAACATGAAGGAGCATTCCCCACCCCTCCTCCTTCAGTGATTTTTTAAAAGGTCTCTACTTGAGAATGATGCATTTATGTTGGTAATGGAAATAATCCTAGTGCCCTCGCTAAAACTTTTGTAGGATTAAATGCAGCCAAAGGAGAAAAATGTTGTATCCAGAAAGGGACTCTAACTTTTCTGTCTGTTTAACAACACAAGCTGTTAGGACTCACACATTGTGGGCCACAGATGCAGTCAGAGCTGAGTGGTGGCCGTGACAGAGCATCCTTTAAAACTGTAATGGGGTGAGAACTGGCACTGTGGTGATTTTTTATAATGGTGACGGGGCGGAGGAAGGGTGACTAGGGGACAGAGTACAAGCAGTGTGTCAAATGCTACACAAGCGTTTGGTTCTCTAAAGTAAAGACACAACCAGGTGTGGTGGCTCGCACCTGTTACGTCAGCACTTTGGGAGGCTGAGGCTGGAGGATCACCGAAGCCAGGAGTTCGAAACCAGCCTGGGCAACACAACAAGACCCAATATTTACAGATAACTTAAAAATAGCAGAGTGTGGTGGCGCACACCTCTGTAGTCCTAGTCACTCTGGAGGCTGAGGCAGGAGGATCACTTGAGCCCAGGGGTTTGATGTTGCAGTGAGCTGTAAGCATACAAGCTTGCACCGCTGCACTCCAACCTAGGCAACAGAGACCCTGTCTCTAAAAAAAATAATTAAAGAAATAGAGTGTTATACAAAGCTCTGCTTAGAGACTTTGATATGATAGAAGTTAAAAGCAAATCACCCTCATATTCTAGTAGTAAAGTGACTGCACATTCTCCAGATAGTGACTATTTGACAATTAGGTTGAATAATGTGCAAGAATAGTACGAATCATGGTTAGGAAGGTGTTTCCCATTGCTTTTCTTCTGTTCTGAGTGTCGTTTGCAACATACATGTTGCTGATTTCCCGTGAGTGGGGTGCCCTCCTCCCACTGGTCCTGTTCCACAGCAGGGCGGGACTTAGGCACCTCCAGAGGGATTCGCTACCAGGGGCCAACAGTGACTTCCTGCTTCCAAGGCAGGCTTAAATCACGATACCCTGTCCTCGGAAACCATATGTCGTCATGGCGTTGAAGCAACTTTATCTGTTATCCTAAGACATCGGATGGAGATGCTGGGCGGGGGAGTGGAGTTTGCATATGGGAACAACAGGGCAGTTCTGGTCCTCACACTATCCCCAGCATCTCTTGGTGACAGCCATGCGCCTCAGCTCATTCTGTGGCTGGTTTGTAACTCCCTGAACAAGGCAGGAGGCGCGCAGTGGCTGGTGGCTGCTGTGGAGCGCGGGACGCATTCTGTTATTTGGTGCACCTGCATGAGCTCCCTACACATGCGCCTCCACCCAGCCTTACAATGTCTTAAACTTCGTGTACTCCTTTTTCTTTATTTCTTTCTTTTTTTTGAGACAGAGTCTCTCTCTGTCACCCAGACTGGAGTGCAGTGGTACTATCTCAGCTCCCTGCAACCTCCACCTTCCAGGTTCAAGTGATTCTCGTCATCAGCCTCCCAAGCGACTGGGATTACAGGAACACACCACCATGTCTGGCTAATATTTGTATTTTTAGTAGAGACCATGTTTTGCCATGTTGGTCAGGCTGGCTGGTCTTGAACTCCTGACCTCAAGCCACCTGCCTGCCTTGGCCTCCCCAAGTGCTGGGATTACAGGCGTGAGCCACCTTGCCTGGCCTGTACTCCTCTTTTTAATTGTAAATCTTAAACTAGCTGTAAAAGAAAGGACTTGCCATGAATTTCCAGGCAGTCTCAAGTTATCTCTTGGTCGGGTGTGAGATTGTAGTTGTTGGGTCCCCTTGGGCCAGACTTTATCCAGACGCAAGGGTCCACCAGCAGATAGCACCCAAACAGAAGTAGACCTGTCACTGCCACGTGCTGTGTTTGTTCCAGATCATCGATAAGAGCAAGAGAGACCCCTCAGAAGAGATCGAGATCCTGCTGCGGTACGGCCAGCACCCCAACATCATCACCCTCAAGGACGTGAGTGTCTCCAGCGGCAGCACCCCACTTCCTGCTGTTTCTTCAACTGACACAAAAATGTTCCATTCACGCCGAGCACGCCTTCCCACATCTCATGCCTGTCTGAGCTGGTTTCCACCGCCCACACCCCTCAGACACTTGGAACTAACTTGCAGGACTGTGTACTCAGATCTTTTCCATAGGCATCGCCCCATCATGGAGGTTGCGAGTGAAACAGAGGAAGAGATGGCTTGTGTGAATTACAGGCCACAGGTGGAGTCTCTCCTTGTCTTTCCTACACATGGCAAACCTGGAAAGGCAGGAACAGATGAGAGGGTGTGGGTCACATCCCACACTCAGATCGCAGCCCTGGCTTGGAGCTTCTCAAAGCTTCTGTGGCTTTCTCTGTTGGGAGATTGGGGTCATTTTCTCTAGGGTAGGGTGGGGAGCAGGAACCAGGCACACTGAACCATTCAGAAAGTCCCACAGCACCTTAGAGGCCCATGGGGTGCAGCACGTGGGATGCAGGAGCAGAGAGGGGAGACAGCTTTCCTCCTCACACTCCAACTCCAAAATGATTCCAGCATCATGAACCTAGAGCCACAGATATTGGGCCTACCTCAGTTTCCCTCATGCAGAGTGATAAGTGTGTGCAAATGGTCTTAACATGCAAGCTTGGAATAGAATTGGCCCGGCGCGGTGGCTCACGCCTGTAATCCCAGCACTTTGGGAGGCCAAGGCAGGCGGATCACTTGAGATCAGGAGTTTGAGTCCAGCCTGGCCAACTTAGCGAAACCCTGTCTCTACTGAAAATACAAAAATTAGTCTGGCATGATGGTGTGCGCCTGTAATCCCAGCTACTCAGGAGGCTGAGGCAGGAGAATTGCTTGAACCTGGGGGCCAGATGTTACAGAGAGCTGAGATGGTGCCTTTGCACTTCAGCCTGGGTGACAGAGTGGGATTCCATCTCAAAAAATAATAATAATAAATAAATAATAAATATCTCCTGGCAGAGTCATGAAGCCATTCATCTCAGCTAAGGACACATCCGTCTCATATGCCCTTACTGAGTCCCTGCTTAGCAGTGGATTATTAAAGGCATTTTCTTCCTAAAAAGAGGAAATCACATCTGGTATGACAGGAATGGCCATTTGCTTCTTCCCTGCAGAAGCCTTGGTTTCACTCCTAGAGGCCCTGCATCCCAGCCTCTCACCTCTGACATCCCTCTCCTGTCTCTTCTGGAGAGGTTGCCCTTTCGCAGTAACCAGCCACAGTGACGTGCCCATCCCTGAGGCCTGTGTGCACTCCGTCTCCACCCCGCAGGTCTATGATGATGGCAAGTTCGTGTACCTGGTGATGGAGCTGATGCGCGGTGGGGAGCTCCTGGACCGCATCCTTCGGCAGAGATACTTCTCGGAACGCGAGGCCAGTGACGTGCTGTGCACCATCACCAAGACCATGGACTACCTCCACTCCCAGGGGGTAGGAGCCGCGCCTGGGCCAGCCGTCAGGGAGGCAGGAGCTTCAGGGCAGAAACCGAAACCACAGGGTTTGTGGGTTCAAGAGCTGAGAATGCAGATTGTCCTGGAATTCCTTCCGTGCCACCATCATCTCCCTTGTGTCTGGTGGCTCGGTGACGGTGCAGGGGAAGAAAAGTTCTCTTTTCCCTCTGCCCATCTTAATTCTTTGGTGGAGGCCCTGTAAACAAGATTGGCCAAAGACACATTAACAAGAGAAAAACCGAAGTCTGTTAACATGCGCATGTCACATACACACGGGAGCACTCAGCCATGAGTAACTCCAGGTTCTTAGAACTCGAGCTTATGTAGCATTTTAACAAAAGAGCAATAACGTTGCCAGGCGCAGTGGCTTACACCTGTTATCACACCACTTTTGGAGGCTGAGGCAGGTGAATCACCTGAGGTCAGGTGTTCTAGACAAGCCTAACTAACATGGCAAAATCCCATCTCTACTAAAAATACAAAAATTAGCCGGGCATGGTGGTGCATGCCTGTAATTCCAGCTACTCAGGAGGCTGAGGCAGGAGAGTTGCTTGAACTCAGGAGGTGGAGGTTGCAAGTGGCCAGGATCATGCCACTGCACTCCAGCCTGGGCCACAGAGCAAAATTCTGTCTCAAATAAAAAAAACATTTAAAAGAATAATAATATTTAAAGAAAAAGGACTGAGTTTTTAGGGCAGCAAACTGTGGGATGCTAAGTCTATGGGAAACTAATGGAAGATGAGGGCTAGTTAGGAACATTTGTCATGGAGATATTTCTGGTGGCTTCTGCAGGCTGTAAGGGTCTAGCGTTCCCCTTCCGTCCTTCCTGACAAAGAGGACAGAAGGGACACCTTTACCCATTTATATCCCGTTTTTAGGCAAAGTGGGGGAGGGCAGAGAGCTTTGCTTACATCTGCATCTTTTCAGTTGTTTTCAGCTCAAAATAACCTTATGCCAAAGCAGCTTGTTTTGGGGTGCCTGACTCTGCTACCCTTTGAGGGTCTAAAATCATTTGTACCAACTTTAGCCAAGGAAATGCTTTGGCCTTAATCAAAAGAAACTGAGAATTTTCGTTACTTGCAGTGGGTAAAGTTGAATTCATTAACCGGTGCACAGAAACGCTGAGGCCGGGGTGGCACTGATGCCTGGGGTTGATGCGGGCCCCACCGTGATCCAGGCTGTGCTGCAAGCTCTCGATTCGCTGACTCTGAACCCGAGACCACACCCACTGTGCAGGGGCCCAGGAGCTTGAGGATCTTGTCCAAGGTCGCACATGAGGAGGTGGCAGTGGGGCTGGACCCCGGCTCTCTGGTTCCAGGCCGTGCTCTTGGTCCCAGCCCTGCCCTCCCAGTTAGGTGGCTACGTCGTATCACACGTTTCTGCTGCGCCCACTCTTCCCAGTGTGTCTCCTGAGGCAGGAAATCCAGTCTTAGGCAGCTGTGTGCATGGTCCTGAGCCTTCAGAATGCAGTCATCTCCAAAGAGGGGAACGTGCTTCCAGGACCACACACTGGGTCGCTTCTGGGTGGTCACCCGGTGGTCTTGACCATTAAGCACTTCCTGGTTTTCCCACGACAGTCAGACTCAGAGGAAGCCCTTCGGATGATGTTTTCTGCAGATCTGCTCGTATGTAATGAGAGAGGTAATGGAAGTGAAGCCGCAATCTTTCATTTCCTTGCCATCAGGACCTCTGTCAACCGGGCCTGACTGCTAGAGGGTGTCCCTTTAATTCCCTTCTACATCCTCCCACTGGATTTTATTAGGACAATTGAGGCGTTCAAGATCCAAGCTGTACAAAGGCACGCCACATGTCCTCACAGTGGCCCTCTGTCCCCTCAGAAGACGTTGCTTTGTGCTCTAAATAACACTGTGCTTTGAGGTATACTGGCCCTACCATCATTGCAGCCAGTGCAGTCCTCTGTGGGAGGCCTCGAGGCACGATTGCAGAGTGACTGAGTGATCGCGTGGCCCTGGTCCATCTCCCCCATGGGTTGGTGCGCCCAGGACAGCAGGTGCCTGGTCTGTGCCACTCACCGGCACAGCTCTAACACCCAGCAGTGCACGGGGCGGGCACACAGGGAATAGTTACTGAATGAATATCATCTTTAAAATGTTTTTCATTCCCACCACCAGGGCTCACCACATTTCTGTTTATGTAACAGCTCCAGTAAGCTGAGGCCCCATCTTGGAGAGGTGTTCGCTTATTTATTCAAATATTCATTCACTGTAAAAGCAGGTGACTCCCGGTGCTCAGATATGAGTGACCAATGTAGGAGAGTGAGAGAAGGTGGGGGGTCCTCTGGAGAAGACAGTAGCTGTGGACTCTGCTGGCCTGCTGCCTGATTGCCGGACCTGCTGGGAAGACAATTCCAAAACACCCCTCCCCTCCAAACGCACCCGCCCTCCCTCTCCAGCTCAGTCCTCGGCCCCCACATAGGCACCATGCCTTCTGCCTTGCAGGTTGTCCATCGAGACCTGAAGCCGAGTAACATCCTGTACAGGGATGAGTCGGGGAGCCCGGAATCCATCCGAGTCTGCGACTTCGGCTTTGCCAAGCAGCTGCGCGCGGGGAACGGGTTGCTCATGACGCCCTGCTACACGGCCAACTTCGTGGCCCCAGAGGTGAGCATTCCCGGACTGCAGACCCAGGCCCCTCTGTCTGCAAAGAGAGGCTCTGCCCTGTCCCACCACAGAGCCACTGGACAGTGGAGACGTCAGCAGCAGCTTGAGCCACGTCAGCAGTGGTGGTGGGAAACGGAAATGAGAGCCTTCAGTCTCTCGAGCTAGGGGCCAATCCTGCGTAAAAACAGTTGTTCTTTTCATTCTCATTTTCCCATTTGGAAAAACTTTTCAACAGTGACATTTTTATGTAAAATTGTCTCCTGTAGACACTTTGGATGAAATCTGCATATTTATTCCAAGTTAGAGAGAGAGATGCTGCCGCAGCCTCCTTACACAGCCAGGACGCAGAGCTGCGGTTCTCCTGGGATGGGAAATGGATCCGTCACAGCTCAGGGAGCAATTGAGTTTACGGGTTTCTTCTGCACCCCAATTCTCACTCCAGATTCTTTCCCCGACAGCAGCGAGTTAGCTGCTGTCAGATTAAGACCCGCAGGGCTCTGGAGTGATTGGCCACTGAAAGCTCCCATGGTGCGGTTCTGTGTCTGCTCCCAGCCCTGCTCAGAGCACCTAGCAAGGGCACCTGGTGAGCTTCTGTCTTTTCAAGTTTCCCAGGAACAAGTTCCATTAGGCTCTGAAGTCAAGGATGTTTATAAAGCTAAGCCTGATTTCTTACCTTTGAGAAAAGCCACTGAACCTGAGCTGGTGGGAAAGAGAGGAAGGGAAGGGCGGTGTCTGATGTTGTGGATAGGATGGGGAAGGAGGGAACTGACTTCAGAATCTATGTGGATCTGTGGGTTCTTGTTGGAACTGGACCAGAGCTGCCTGGTGGGAGGGGGGTCAAGTGAGCAGCCGGGCCTGAGGTGCCTGGTTTCTCGTTGTGGGTCTCAGAGCTGTTTGAGAGGTCAACCAGGGCCAGTGTTCATGGCAGAGATGCTTCTGCGTGCTGACAGGCAGATGGACATGCAGCCCGGGGGTAGGCTGTGGTTAGGTTATGCAGGGGTTATCCAGACATTTGAGCCACCTGTGGCCCCTTTAAAAATAACCAGGTTTGCTGTGCATGGTGGCTCACACCTGTAATCCCAGCACTTTGGGAAGCCAACACAGGTGGATCACCTGAAGTCAGGAGTTCAAGACCAGCCTGGCCAACATGGTGAAACCCCATTTCTACTAAAAATACAAAAATTAGCCGGGTGTGGTGGTGTGTGCTTGTAATCCCAGCTACTTGGGAGGCTAAAACAGGAGAATCACTTGAACCCTGGAGGCGGAGGTTGCAGTGAGCCAAGATCACACCATTGCACTCCAGCCTGGTCAACAGAGCAAGAATCCATCTCAAAAACTAAAATTAAAAATAACCAGGTTATAAGCCTTGGTCCATGCCTTAATCAGTATTAATGCTGACAATATTACAGGGGAGGAAAATCATGTTTTCCTCAACCCTCATAAGTTCTTAGTTGGACCAGACCCCTATAACAAAAGGCAGATTAACGAGAGAAAAACAAACAAGTTTTTAACACAGATCTTCTCACGTGTGCATGGAAGACACCCAGGAAATGAGTCATTCTCACAGAGGTGGCTTTGAGTCTGGCCTACGTGGCATCTTCAACAAAGAACAGGGAACTTTTAAAGACCTGGCAAGACAAAGGAAGAGGCCTTTGGGTCTTCAGAGACTGTAGCTGGGGAGGCACAGGGCTGGCCAACGGAGGCTGGTCCCACATGGGACCACATGGGACCAAAGGTGTCCTCAGGGGTAGCCTTTGTCCTCCCTGGTGGGGGGTAGGTACTTTTGTCTTAAACTGTGTCCTGATTTGAGGGAAGTGGAGGACACAGAGCTCTCCTGCATCTGCTGCTGCTTCTTTATCTTCAGCTCAGCGCCCCTCATGCCTATGCAGCATATTCTGGGGTGGCATATTCTGCTCTCCCACAATATTGATTTTGTTGATTACAGAATGCCTTAGATTGTGATATTCCTTGGCCATTTACAAAGAACTTTTACCAACTTTTTTTTACTTTTACTCTCATCCACCATATGAAGTAGTCAGGATATAAACTATTAACCACATTTCACAGATTCAGAAGGCACAAGCTCCCTGTGTGTAAGTGACTTCTGCAGCTTGCCCAGCTGACAGATTAGGAAGTGAGGCTTGCACCGTGGACACCACGTTCATCCGGCACTTGCTGGCTGATCGCCCCCATGGTGGCAGCCATATGGAAAGGAAGGACTGAGCCGAGCTCTCCCAACTCGAGAGTTAATGCTGAATCCAGCCATCTGCAGTAACCCATGAGCACCGATGTGGCTTCCTTTGCTGTTACTCGCCTGTAACTATGGCAGAGGATTGTAACTACCAAAGTATGTAATCCAAGGATGCATAAGAGTTTTGCTGCTTTAACAATTCTTAAAAAAATTAAACATTATCATGTATCCCAGAAGTGGAACTTTGGGTATATACCCAAAAGAATTGAAGGCAGGGACTCAAACAGACATGTGTCCACCCACGTTCATAGCAGCACTATTCACAGCAGCCAAAAGGCGGAAGCCACTGAGTGTCCCTCGGTGGATGAATATGTAAGCAAAACGTGGTGTGTGCACACAGTAGAGCGTTGTCCTTCCTGAAGAAGGAAGGAACTTCAGACATGTGGAAGAACCTTAGGGTGTTATGCAGGGTGAAATTAGCCAGTCGCAGAAAGACAAGCATCGCATAATTCCACTCATATGAGGTCCCTAGAGGAGTCAGATTCATACAGATAGAAAGCAGAAGGGTAGGTGTTGGGGTTGGAGGGCAGGGAGTTGATGTTTAATGGGGACAAAGTTTCAGTTTGGGAAGATGAAAATGTTCTGTGGATGAATAGTGGTGATCTTGGCACCATGACGTAAATGAGCTTAATGCCACTAAACTATGTGCTTAAAAAGGGCTTTGATGGTAAATTTTATGTTATACGTATTTTACCATAACAAAAAAATTCTTTTGCCTTCAAAGTTGGCTGGGCGGTGGCTCATGCCTGAAATCCCAGTACTGTGGGAGGCCGAGGCGGGCAGATCACCTGTGGTCAGGAGTTCAAGACCAGCCTGACTAACATGGTGAAACCCTATCTCTACTGAAAATACAAAATTAGCCAGGCGTAGTGATGGGTGCCTGTATTCCCAGCTACTCAAGAGGCTGAGACAGGAGAATCACTTGAACCCGGGAGGCGGAGGTTGCAGTGAGCCAAGATTGTACCACTGCACTCTAGCTTGGGCGACAGAGCCAGACTTGATATCAAAAAAAAAAAAAAAAAAATTAAGTCTGTCCTTTTCAGCTTGTCTGTCACGTGTCTGGTGACAGTACTGGCTCACCATGCGGCTGCCCTGGGAGGATTCCCACTGCAGTACCTTAGGTTGGCTTTGCATTAAGAAAGAACAGTCACACTGAAGACACAGTGCTGTCCTCCTCCTGGTCTCCAACTGGCTGGCGTAGGGTGCCCCTGGAGAAATGTGCTATCAACCTGAATGTCCTTAGTGAAGGGCGTGCCAGTGTCCTGTCTTTCCCTCCTAGGTCCTGAAGCGTCAAGGCTACGATGCAGCGTGTGACATCTGGAGCTTGGGGATCCTGCTGTACACCATGCTGGCAGGGTAAGCAGTTGCCTCAGACAGTTGTCAGGGGCATGTGTCTACACGGGGCACCAACCTCAGTGGCTGGCCTGTTAGGGGACCAGGCCCGGGCCTGTCCTAGTGAGCACATGTGGGCAAACCCAACACCTATGCAAACACTCCCAGGCCTGGAGTGAACTCTCACAGACTATTAGCCCCTCAGGACAGCTGAACAGCAAGGACAAGAAATGTAGCCACCCATATTCTTCCAACTCAGCTCATAAACAAAACATCCAAGTCTTTGCCAGCGTAGTGTCTAGTCTCTGCTGAACCGTGCCACTGTCTTAAAAGGTAGCAACATCTTTTGCCTTCCAGACATCCTCTTAAACCAAAAAGCATCCATAGAAGCGTCAGGGTCAGAGTCTGTACCTGGGTTTCGTGGTCGTGAGTCATGTACAGACTGGTTCATTGTGGGGAGACACCTGGTGCTAGAGAAGTTGGCCTAGGCCTGCCATCCAGACAGCTAACTTACATCCGAGCCGTCCGGACGGCGAACTTACATCCGAGCCGTCCGGACGGCGAACTTACATCCGAGCCGTCCGGACGGCGAACTTACATCCGAGCCGTCCGGACGGCGAACTTACATCTGAGCCTCGCTCGCCACAACTGTGACTCGGCAAAGCACTTCCACCTGTACCAGCCTCCCTTCCCTCTCCCCGAGTGAGAAGTGGACACACTGTGGCTGCTTCCAGGCAGAGAGGTCTAGGAGCCTACAACATCCACTGGTTTCTATTATGTTTGTTAAATGCCTGAATAGAGGCAGTATCCAGTCCTGTTAGCTGTAGCAGAATGGCCCGAATGCCCTCACGAGAATGAATGAGCTTGGCCTGCTTTTCGCGCATTTCATAGTAAGTCAGTAGGTAGTGTCCACAGCAGGAGGGGAACTCAGGCGCCTGCAGCCACACCCCAAGGACTGCAGCAACAAAGGAAGGAATCTCAGTTTCTTCCCGATACCACAGTTAGTTTATTCTGTGTGCTTCTAATACTCACTCTGCCTACATGGAAAACTAGATCACAGACTCTCCGACTAGAGGAAGCGCTGGCAGCATCACGTAGCATTCCTTTTCTAGGAACGTGTGGGTGTGTGTTCAGGTGGGCACGGTGAACACCTCTCAGACTCTTGCAGTATGGCCAGAGCTGCACCCAGCATGTTATGTGTGTTTGTGCATACACTCCGCATTTGCAACGGAGGCTCAAAAAATTAACTTGTCAAAGAACACAGAGTTGGTAATAGATGAACCACCGTGTCTCGAGCTCTTTTGCATGATGCCACACCGTCACCGTGGAAACCGTGGCACCAGGCAACTCCCTAGGCCACCCCATCCCAGTTCCCTGGGTCCAGGAGGGATAGAGCAAGGCCTCACACTTGCCCGTCAACCTCTAGCCATGCAGTGGCCAAGGAGGGAAAGCGGGCATCCCATCAGGAGGTGACTTCCGCTTTCCCGTGAATCTGGCTTCCAAGCAGAGGAGAGAGAAGCAAAGCCAAGGAGTGATACCAAGTTACAAACTTTATTTTAGGTTGTAAAATGGAAGCTCATTACTGCAAATTGTCTAATTACGCAGATTTACCCCTTTTGCCAATGGGCCAGACGACACCGCTGAGGAGATTCTGGCGCGGATCGGCAGCGGGAAGTACGCGCTTTCTGGGGGAAACTGGGACTCCATATCTGATGCAGCCAAAGTGAGTACATGGCCAAGTGTTGCTTTTAAGTACGCAGATTCTGCAATGGCCACATTATTTCGGAGGAAGCCAGGAGATGGCTTCTAAATAAGTAGTATAGGTATTTTAGCCCCCACATGTTTTTTTTTCTTGATTTGGAGTCTCGCTCTGTCTCATCCAGACTGAAGTGCAATGGAGCAATCTCAGCTTACTGCAGCCTCCACCTCCCGGGTTCAAGGAATTATCCTGCCTCAGCCTCCCAAGTAGCTGGGACTACTGGTGTTTGCTACCATGCCCAGCTAATTTTTTTGTATTTTTCGTAGAGACAATGTTTCACCATGTTGGCCAGGCTGGTCTTGAACTCCTGACCTAAAGTAATCTGCCCACCTCAGCCTCCCAAAGTGCTGGGATTATGGGCATGAGCCACTGTGCCTGGCCTTATCCTTGGCATCTGTTAAGCCTTTCAGCTAAAAACATTATTTTCAAAAAAATTTTATAGCATGTTTACATTTTCTACTGTCTTGGTATGTCATGCAGTGTTCTCCAAAGAAACAGAACATGTGTGTGTGTCTGTGTGTGTGTGTGTGTGCCTGTGTGTGTGTATGCGTGTGTGTGTGTGTGTGTGTGTGTGTGTGTGTGTGTGTGTGTGTGTG
>NW_022437022.1:766125-766910 GCF_009761245.1 Sapajus apella
TGTGTGTGTGTGTGTGTGTGTGTGTGTGTGTGTGTGTGTGTGTGTGTAGAGAGACAGAGAGAGAGTGATCTGTAAGAAACTGGCTCACATGACTGTGGGGATGGGGAAGTCTGTGTCTGCAAGGCAGCTGGCAGGTTGGAGCCCCAGCAAGAAGCAGATGGGGCAGCTGCCCGCCCAGGCCATCTGACACGAATTCCCTCTTCCTCAGGGGAGCACAGTCTTTTTCCTAAGGAGGCCTTCCACTGATTGGATGAGGCTGACCCACATTGTGGAGGGGAATTGCTTTACTCAAAGTGTTAAGTGTTCAACACATCTGTAAAAAAACCTCACAGCAACATCTGAACTGGGTAACATAACCCAGCCAAGTTAACACATAAAATTAACCACCATGCTTTTAGTGATGTTGCAGAATAATTGTCCTGCATGTTGATAAACCAACCAAGTAGAGCCCTGGGCCAAGGGTGTGCTTCTATTCTTATAAAATACTCTGAGTTTGGCCCTGTCTGCAGTCCACACAGTTTACAACTGGCCTTACTTCTTTGTACCATCAAATACTTTGTCTTTTTTATTTGGCATCATCAAATTCCTCTCTAATCCAATAGTAAATCATCATCCAGCCACTGGTAAGCAGTGCCAACTGCTGTTTCCCATGTTCATGCAAAGCAGCGGGAAGAAAAGGAGTCAGAGGCTCTGATTCCAATTCTGCTGTTGTCATCTCAGTGCAGCCTCATGCAGTGAGAGTGGAGGTGACGATCGTGGAGATGATGGCGTGAGTGATGATGCAG
>NW_022437022.1:767010-770566 GCF_009761245.1 Sapajus apella
GGGGATGATGGCGTGAGTGATGATGCAGGTGATGGATAGGTATGGTGGAGGTGACGATCGTGGAGATGATGGTGGGGATGATGGCGTGAGTGATGATGCAGGTGATGGTGGAGGATTGCAGAATTGTGGCAGCAGTGATGGTGAAGGTATGATGGAGGTGATTATTGTGGAGGTGATGGTGGAGATGATGGTGGGAAATGATGGAGGGATGACAAAAGTGGTGACAGAGGTGGCAGTGATCATGGAGGTGATAGTGGGAGATGATAGTGAGAGGCGATGGCAGTATTGTAGATGTAATGATGGAGATGATGGGGATGATGGTGAGGGTAGTGAGGGTAATGGCAGAGATGATGGTGGATGTGATGGTGGTAGCATGGTGAGTGATGGTGGAGCTGACGGAGGAAGGATGGTGAGGCTGGTAGTGCAGATGATGGTGAGGGTGATGGTGGGGTGATGGAGGAAGGATGGTGAGGGTGATGGTGGAGGGGATCGTGAAGATGATGGTAAGGGTGACGGTGGAGATGGTGAAGATGATGGTGAGGGTGATGGTGGGGGTGATGGAGGAAGGATAGTGAGGATGATGGAAGAAATGATGGCAGTGGTGATGGCAGCTGGCATTTAGTGACCATCTCCCAGATGCCAGAACCTGACAGTCCAAGTGCTTCTGTCTACGCCCTCACTTCATCTCAGATTAGTGTAGGACTTGTCTTAGTTCTGGTTCCCAAAATAGAGCCTCAGACTAGGACGTGGGTGCTGGCGGTTTGTCTGGAAGGCCACCTTGGAAGCTGGCGTGGGAGTGGGAGAAGGTGTTGGGAAAGGTGCAAAGTCAAGGACAAGGGCACATTGTCAGGATCACTGCTGCAGGCAGAGGGCTCTGACGCCTCGCAGGGCCTCGCCAACCCTTCCTGCCACCACCACATCCCACCTCTGTCTTTTCCCCGGGCCTCTTCCTTTCTCTTACTTACCACACAACAGAACCTCCAGTTCTCCAAACACCTGCAGAGCTACAGATGAGTATGTCTTTCTCTACATGCTGCAGGTAAGCAGTAAAAACACTTCTTCTCTCAGTCACATGACTGTGAGATCATGGGAGAGTTAATAAAACTCTCTTTGCTTTTGTTTTCACACCTGAAAATGTTAGTAGTCATATTCTAGGAGATATTTGTTTCAAGAAATTACCAAGGTTAATATTATCAAATATTAAAAGGCATTAGATTTTTCTGTAGAAAAGGATATTGTTATTTTGCATAGTATTTTTCACTTGTTTTATGACCAGAAATTCTAATGAGTAATTCAACTTCATCCTTTTCTTTTTTTTTTTTCTTTTTTTTTTTTTTTTTTTTTTTTTTTTTTTTGAGACAGAGTCTTGCTCTGCCACCCAGGCTGGGGTGCAATGGCACAATCTCAGCTCACTGCAACCTCCGCCTCCTGGGCTCAAGTGATTCTCCTGCCTCAGCCTCCCAAGTGGTTCGGATTATAGGTGAACACTACCACACCCAGCTAATTTTTGTATTTTTGGTAGAGATGAGGTTTCACCATCTTGGCCAGGCTGATCTTGAACTCCTGACCTCAAGTGATCCGCCTGCCTCAGCCTCCCAAAGTGCTGGGATTACGGGCGTGAGCCACGGCACCCAACCTCATTCTAATTCATTTTACTACATCTTCAAATGTGGTGGGAACACTGAGGAAGGAGAGTAGGCTAGTGGACAGAATATGGATTCCCATCTTGGGTTTTCGTCGGGCAGTGATGTCTTCATCTGCAAATTAGGAAAAGTAATATTTGCCCCATTTACCTCAAGGATGATTATGGGGATTAGAGCAGAAGCATCAGGTGTGTCTGCAAATGTAATTCACACTGTAATCAAGTACTCTGCAAATGTATTTCACTATAATGGAATGTGCACTGTATTGTATGTATGTGTACACACATGTAGAATCTCGCTTTAGAAGTTATGACTGCTATGACATTACAATAAAATAGAAAAATACCTTTATTCCACATGAGCCCACTGGGCGTATGTGATGACTCCAGATTGTAGATTTTGCGGTTTGTGATTATTTGTAGTAAATATTTGTGGGTAGTTCTGATAAGCATGTGCATTGTTATAAATTGATTTCTACCTGCGGAATATTTATTATTTCAGCTTCTCCCTTTGGAAAGATATCATATTTATAAGAAACAGTGTTTCACAAGTTCACACGTATCATCTAACATTTCCACGTTTAACTTCTTTTTAGACATAAAATATTAATAAAAGATAAGCCTGGCTGGGTGCAGTGGCTCACGCCTGTAATCCTGGCACTTTGGGAGGCCGAGGCAGCAGATCACAAGGTCAGGAGTTCGAGACCAGCCTGACCAACTTGGTGAAAGTTGGTCTCTATTAAAAATACAAAAAATAAATAAATAAATAAAAGCCGGGCACAGTGGCACGCTCCTATAATCCCAGCTACTCAGGAAGCTCAAGCAGGAGAATCGCTTTGAACCCGCGAGGTGGAGGTTGCAGTGAACCAACATTGCACCACTGTACTCCTACCTAGGTAACAGAGCAAGACTCCATCTCAACAAAAAGATAAACCTTCAGTGAACTTCTAAGTTTGGCGATAAAGCTAAAATCCATTAACATGCTTCTAATCCTGAAAGTGAACACTTGACCCCAAGACGCAGACCCACACTCTGCATAGTGGTTGGGTGTTGCATAGAGAGAGAAGGTGTTCTGCCGGGGAGCTCTCTGGCCCAGCACAAGTGATCCCGCCATCCACCCCACTCTCATGACCTTCCTTGGCAGGACGTCGTGTCCAAGATGCTCCACGTGGACCCTCATCAGCGCCTGACGGCCATGCAAGTGCTCAAACACCCATGGGTGGTCAACAGAGAGTACCTGTCCCAAAACCAGCTCAGCCGACAGGACGTGCACCTGGTGAAGGTACCAGCCGGTGACAGTGAGGACACAGTGGTGGGAAATGCAGAAAAGAGCCTGATAGCTTGCAATCACTGAAGAAATCCCAGAGTGCACAGAAGGAGCCCGTAGTAGCCCCAAACTGCACGCCCACCCGCTTACCTCCTCACACTTCACCAGACACGAACAGTAGCACACAGAGCGGTAGCACATCTGAGTAGGTGCAGCCTCTGCGGACGTGGTGGCAGCTGGCATGTTTATTGCACTCAGGTTCAAAGCCTCCATTCTAGGCCACACGTGCAAAAAAGTCCCTACTTTATAAGTGACTTACAGCCGGGCATGGTGGCTCACGCCTGTAATTCCAGCACTTTGGGAGGCCGAGGTGGGTGGATTGCCTGAGCACGGGAGTTCGAGACCAGCCTGGACAACATGGTGAAACCCCATCTCTACTAAAATACAGAAAATTAGCCAGGCATGGCAGCGTCCACCTGTAGTCCCAGCTACTCAGGAGGCTGAGGCAGGAGAATTGCAAGAACCCGGGAGGCGGAGGTTACAGTGAGCCAAGATCGCGCCACTGCACTCCAGCCTGGGCAACAGAGCGAGACTCCATCTCAACACACACACACACACACACACACACACACACACACACACACACA
>NW_022437022.1:770666-890098 GCF_009761245.1 Sapajus apella
ACACACACACACACACACACACACAATATATATATATATATATATATGTACCTTACATTCAGGCAGCAGTTGCTCTCAGGCACCCCGTCCTCTGGGTGGGACTCCTCCTCTGAGAAGCATAGACCGCCCCCCTCCCCCAGCAGGATGAGGCAGGATTCAGTGAGGAGCGGTCCTTCCAGATCCATCCTGAGGATTTAGAGTCACTCCAGGACGTGCCTGCTCCTCCAAATGAGTCCAGACTCCTCAGCAGTGACCACAGTTCAGACAGACAGGCCCTGGCATTTGCTGTGCGTGTGTCCTAGGACCCAGCAAGCCCCAAAACACACCTGGCCTCACTGTTAGGGTGTGGGGATCATGTAGCCTCGTCTTGGGGGCTCCACAAGAATCTAAAATATTTTCCCCAAGGCACAAACACAGTGAGAGGGTGGCGTGGGGTGGTAGCAGGTGCAGGAATGAGGATCAAATGCCCTCTGTCCCGGGTCTCATGTGTGCTGGCCCCCGCAGCAGGCTCACAGCACCCCATGCTCCAGGGACCCTGAGGAAGCTCTGGTTTCCCCCACGTTGCCTGGGGGCAGCTGAGGCCCATCGAGGCCCTGGGCTCCGGCTCCAGCCCTGGAGTGAGGCGGTCTCACCCTTGCCATCTGTTTTGCAGGGAGCGATGGCCGCCACCTACTTTGCTCTAAACAGAACACCTCAGGCCCCGCGGCTGGAGCCCGTGCTGTCGTCCAACCTGGCTCAGCGCAGAGGCATGAAGAGACTCACATCCACACGGTTGTAGCGGGTGGGACCCTGGCCCCAGCGTCCCCCACCAGTGTCCTCATGGGCTCGCAGACCCTGGCCTAGGAGCCCATCTGGCACCCAGAGTGACCACAAGTCCAGCAGGGAGGCGGCGCCTGCCCTCGCCGTGTCCATGTTTTCTTTTTCAGCCCTGGAGAGGGCCCTGACCTGGGGGCTTCTCCAAGCCTCGCTCACCAGCCTTGCCGCCCGCTCTCCTTTCTCCCAATCAAAACCAAATGCGCCCCTTCACGTCGTACAGCTGGGCGATGCCAGGGCCCCTTTCAGAGCCCGCGGGCCTTCTCATTTCACGGCTTCTGTTTCTGCCGAGATCTGTTTTGCAATTATGAAGCCGGTCACTCGGTCAGACCCCTGACGCCGGCATCCTGGGTACCCGGTGGGAAGGTGGCAGTGCAAGGGCACACTGTGGGTGCTTGCAGGCCCAGAGGATAGGGGTGACCTGGCATCCCGGGGCTCCCCACATGCTGGATGACGGGGTTGGCACTGTGGCATCCAGGAGGGACGCCTGGTTCTGCCCAAAATAATCCAAAGAGCTGTTTCCTCCTCGCCCTTCAGTCTTTGCCTGAGGTGCTGGGTAGCCCGTCCTTTCCTCTGTCCCAAATTCAAATGAGGAGAAAGAGCCCAGGCGGGAGACAGGCAGGCTGGATCTTTGCCTTGAGAGCTCTGTGTCGCCAGGATGGAAGGGGGTGCCTCCCAGAGGAGCCTGTGTCCACCTCGAGTCCCAGCCTTTCCCAGGTGGGGGGCCGAGCTCACTGGGCTGCCCTCTGTCCACAGCTCCACTGTCACACGGCTACCTGGAGGCTTTGCAGGGAGCCGCGGGTTCTCGCACCTGCTCAGCCCTGGTGAGCTTCCTGTGTGCTCACCCAAAGCTGTGGTTTTGCCGTGTTCACTTTGATTTTTCTGGTCTATGGAAAAGCTATGAATGGGAGGAATGGAGCTCTGTGGCTTCTCACCAATCCTCAGTTCAGCTGGAGGCTGGAGGGAGACTGAGGGGCAGCGGCGCAGGTGGGAGGGCGGCAGAGATGAGGTGGGCAGGAGCGATGCACTTTGTAGATGCTGCTTTGTGTTGTGTTGTGTGTCTCTGTTGCACAGATCTGTTTTCACACAGATCCGTGTTCCCCTGAGTGTGCACACACGGTGGGTGCGGGGCACTGAGGGCATGCCCTGCTCTCCTTCATTGTGTAAAATTGAGTGAGAAGTTTCCGGGCAGCAGGCCTAGCACCCAGTCCCGCCAGCAGAGGGAACGCATGGGTCCTTCAATCTCCTGTAAGGGTGTTGAAGATGCTCCCTGGTGGCCTCCGCACCAAGGGACCCAGCAAACAGACTGGAGGGGAGGCGGCTGCTCCCCCTTCACCTGCATCACGGATGAGCATCCCCTCTGCAGGAACTGGGGCTTCAGGAGGCGCCCGCTGGCTGCAGCCAGGTTTTCCCTAAGAAGATGTTGTTTTGTTGGGCTTTGTTCCCCCTCCATCTCGATTCTAGCACCCAACTTAAAAACAAATTGGGCTGTGTTCTGAAAAATAACCCCTTAGTTTGGTCTGATTGTTTTCAGACCTTAAAATATAAACTTGTTTCAGAAGCTTTAATCCATGAGGATTTTTTTTTCTTAGAGAACAAAAAAACATGAAAAGAGAGGTCAGACTGAATACCTGTTTCCCATAGTGCCCACTGGGCCTTGCTCACATTTTCTCCATAGAAGATGCTTTTTCCCAGGGCTAGAGTGATTTCCACCATGATGAATTTGCTTTTCAGTTCTTCATTATTTCATTTCTTATTAGAAACTTAGGAAAATGTGGATCATCCTTAGGTCACAGAGTTTGTCCTCCCAGAAATGAATGAAAGTCATCACCTCTTCTGCTGGCTGCTCGGACCCTGGGTCTGTCTGCTTGAAGTCAGTGGATTCTGGTGCAGGGAAGGGGACGTGGGAGAGGCAAACGGGAAAGCATCTGCGAGCAAGCGGCCACGCTTCCTCCTGTGTGCCCACGGCCACCAGCTTGTGGTCTTTTTCAGTAATCCAGTTTGTACAGCCTTAGCTTCCGAACTCTAAGAATGCCAAAGGGACTGGTGAGACTCCCCATCCCTGCGAGCTCTGTCCTTCCGAATATTTGCTGTGCGTCAGCGGAGAACACTGGCTTGGCCCTGCTCCACTGAGTGTGAAATACCTCTACTTTCCCTCCCGTATCTGGAACAAAATGATACTTGAAATCCTTCCACAGAAAGTCAGCCTCGAAGTTATGGTATCATATGTTAAGTTAAGCTTTCAAAAAATTTAGTGAAATAGTATGTGACTGCTCTCAACAGTGGTCAACTTGTAAATGAAGGTGTTCTTAGAATTCACATTTTGCCAGCTCAGCGCACCTCCACACCTAATGAAATGCTTCATATGATTTGCACAAATGACACAGACCTCCCCAAAAGTTAATTGGCTCTCCTCACTCACACAGATGCTCATAACCCCTCTGGATCATGAAAATCACAGAACTTATAAACACATGGAATCCTACATCTCAGGCTTCCTAACCCACCGCGGGTGGCCCTTCCTGGCCACCCTATAGGGTCCTCCTTCCCTGGTAGCCCCCTATGCGGGAGAAATACCTGATTCTCCCAGTCAGCAGTGGGAGAGCTTTGCTGAATTCCACCCCAAAGTCAAACATGGGCAAGAGGTGAGGATCTCACTTTTACCCTCAAGTCCGATTTGTCTGTGATTTTAAACTAACTGTGTATGTATTGATGTCTGGAAGATTGTTTGAATTTTAAAGTTATAATAGTACTTAATGTTAGCCAGTATTGTTCATTAAGTGGTGTTATCCTAAAGCTGCACTTGGGATTTTTCCCTAACGCTTTACTGATTCTCTCAAGCACATGGCAAAGTCTGATTTGCACTCCGTTCCTTTCTGACATGGTTTTGCTGCCGCCTCCTTTCTAAGTGCCGCGCAGATTCGAGAAGAATGCTGCCGGTCCGTGAGCGCTGCAGAGGGGGCAGAAGGTGGACTCCAGCGCGGCTTCAGGGGCTCAGGACGGAGGCTGCCACGTCCATGTCGTTCTACTGAGCACGCTTCTCTGCCTCGCTCCTGACTCAGCGCTGTTCACAGGCTCAGCAGCTATGTTTACAGATCAGTTCTATGTTTCCGCTTTGTAATTCCTGTTTGAGATGGGTGTCCGCTGTACAGATATTTATTACGCTTTCCAGACTTTCTGAATAGATTTTTTTGAATAAACATGGTTTTATGAAGTGTAATCTTTTTTAGCCTAACAGTAACCTTTGGACTTACTGTGTAGTTACCAATAACAGTCTGGATAGCCCTGCACTCCTCTGGCCCCTTCCGCTGGTTTCAGGCCGTGACCACCTCTGCTGCTGCCATGTGACCCCTCATGGGGTGGTGAAGCAGCATCATGACCACTCCAACTCAGAGCCCTGTGCGTGGGTGTGTGTAGGTGTGTGAGCATATGCATATGTGTGTACACGTGTGTATGTGCACATGTGTGTAAGTTCATGTGTGTGTACGTGTGTGCTCATACATGTGTGCACATGTGCGTGTTTGGGTGGGTTCATGCATATGCATGTATTTACATGTGTGTGTTTATGTATGTATATGTGGAAGTATGTGCATGTGTGTACATGCATAAATGTGTGTATGAGTGCACATATGTATGCACATTTGAACATATCGATGTGTGTGTGCATTAGAACCTGTGTGTGTGTGCATGTGTGCATGCACTCTTGAGGGGAGTCCTGCTGTGCGATGGATCTGGGGCTGGCAGGAGACAATGGACAGTCATCTTGTGCAGCAAAGCAGGTGCCCAGCACACAGCCCCCGGGACAGCCCTCCCGTGTCTCCTGGACCCGGCATGCCCATCCCCTCTTAACCCAGAAGTAAAGCCAGTCTGCACTGTGGGCCCTTGGCTCTCCAAGCTAGTATCTTCTTCCCATTTGGTAAATTCCTAACCAGCATGTGTCTGCAAGGAGCACACACCCACCCCCACACAAAACACCATAGAGACACATGCACACACACACACAAAACACCATACAGACACATGCGCACACATGCAAAACACCATAGAGACACACACACGTGAAACACCAGATATACATGCACACACACACGAAACACCATAGACACAAGCACATGTACACACAACACACATGAAACACCATACAGACACATCACACACACACATCAGACACATGCACATATACATACATACATGAAACACCATACACATATGCACACACACTTGAAACACCAGATGCATGCACACACACATGAAACACCATACAGACACATGCACATGCACATGCGAAACACCAGACATGCACACACACACAAAACCATACAGACATGCACACGCACACATCAAACACCATACAGACACAGGCACACGCGAAACACCATAGAGACGCATGCACACGTACACGCGAAACACCATACAGACACATGCACACACACACGAAACACCATACAGACATGCACACACACACATGAAACACCATACAGACACATGCACACTTCCAGGTCCAATCAGGGGCTATAGGTACAGGGTGAGAGCAAGATGTGTATGAGGTTCATTCACCGCACCCCACCTCCCTCCTCCACATCAGACCCTAGGGCTTCTGGACCTTCAGCACCAGAAATGAAGACCCAGAGAAACAGGGTCCTGTGCAGATTCCTGTCAGACAACACAGATGCCACTAGAGAACCCCGAGTTCCCAGCCACTTGGGGATGGAACTTCTGGGACGTGGGCCTGCATCAATTAACTCAGGCTGATTCACTGTTAGGTCTGATCTTACTTGAGCTCCCTTAAAACCAAATCCTATTAACAAGCCTGCAATTGTCCTGAACCATAACACTTCTCTTTGATTCTCTGATTCTGTACTTTGTACCCCAGGCTGTGCTGAAATCAGGCCCATGTCCTAGAGCCATTCCGAGTGGGGGCAGGGCAGAGCCCTGTGTGCCATGGGGGACTTCCGAGGGCTTTGGGGTTCAGGAGCCAGCAAGCTGCCAGGTCAATACCAGTGCTCCGTTGTTGCGATCCAAGTCTCCACAGGCCAGCGCCCCACCTTTCACAGAGCAGATTTGGCCACGCTGCAAGTGCCACAGACATTACCATTCAAAGATCCACAACATCAGTCTCCAGGTTAGATTTCAGGTGACCACAACCCTGTTATTACAAACATAATAACAGAATGTGTTATGATTAAGTCAGAGTATTTAGGGTATGCATCACCTGCAGAAATGGGCTTTCTGCAGTCACACCAAGGCTGGTTCAGACTACACTTTGAGGTGAGAATTGCTGTATTCGAACTTACTGTTTTCTGACTTTTCGTTACTTAATGCCTTCAGAACAACCACTCATTCCAACAGGGCCCATGTCCCTCATCTGCCTTGACCTGCTCTGCTGAGGCAGCTCCCAGTTGCCCAGAGCTCTGCCCTTGGTGCTAGATGCCTCCAGGGAACAAGGGCCACTGTCTGACCCATTTGCTGGGGTGCCCCATGGCCTGCCAGCTCCCTTCCCATCATATCAATGGGCATGTCACTGTTTTTCAGTCCAACTCCACCCAGTAATATGTCCTCAATTCCCCATGTTTCCCTGAAGATGTGTTGCTTACTGGTATCAATGTCTATATTAGTTACAGAAGAAAGGTATTACAAAGTTAAGTCATTAAGATTAAGTTTCAGGGTGAAGAAAGATTGGTTAATAGACACAAACATGCAATCAGGTAGAAGGAATAAGTTCTAATGTGCAATCGCAGAATACAGTGAGTATAGTTAACAACAGTGTATTATATGTTTCAAAATAGCTAGAAGACTTGAGACATTTCCAACATATAGAAATAATAAATACTGCAGGTGATGCATACCCTAAATACTCTGACTTAATCATAACACATTCTGTGCATGCAACAAAGTATCACACATACCCCGTAAGTATGTACCAATATATATCAATAAAAACATGGAAACAACCCAGATATCCATCAGTGGATTCATGGATAAACAAAACGTGCTATCCATGCAAGGGAATATTATTCAGCCACAAAGAGAAACAGAGTGCTGATACAGACTCCAGCGTGGGTGACCCTTGAAACACTCCACAGTGCAGAGGCCAGGCGCAAAGGCTGCGGGTGGTGTGATCTGCTGATACGAAATGTCCAGGAGAGCAGATCCACAGAGACAGAAAGCAGATCGGTGGTTGCCAGGGAGAATATTAGTGGAGGGGACAGAAAATGACTGATAACGGGTGTAAAGTGGTTTTTCTGGCTGGAGGTGCGAAAATGTTCAAAATTAGAAGGTGATGATGGTTACGCACCCTGTAATCTTACTAAAGATGATACGTTTCAAAAGGGTAAATTGCACGGTATGTGAATTATATCTCAATAAAACTATTAACCATAAGATTAGGTTTCGCTGTGAGCAGCAGAAAGCCTAAAATGACAGCACCCTTCCAAGTCTAAGTCTGCAGATTCTCAGGTGAGCCTCAGGGCAGGCTGGACGGCAGCCAGCTCCTCCCAGCCCTCCAGGTCCTCCAGCTCACAGCCCACCACATCTCAGACAGGCCTCCTTCACACTTCCAGATGCCAGTGCTTGCATTCCGGGAAGCCTGCCGGCTGAGGGGACAAAGGAAGGGGAAACAAAGGATGTGGAGCAGCTGACTCTAAGACTGGTTTGGGGGCAGAGCGGCGGGAGTCATCTCGCTGGACCACCGTTGTATATGCAGTCAGTCGCTGACAAACACGTGGTGCGTGACTGTGTATATATATATGCATATAAACGGCGGTCCTATAGGATGTCAATAGCATGTCGTATCTTTATTGTACCTTTTTTGTCCTTAGATACATCTAGACACACAAATGCTCATCATCTTGTTGCCTACAGTTTTCAGCAAGTAGCATGCTGCTTAGGTTTGCACTCGCAGCAATAGGCTACACCACAGGACCCAGGTGCACAGCAGTGGGTTATGCCATCTGGGTTTGTGTAAATGCACTCTCCGATGTCCACACGATGATGAAATTACCAAACGTGTTTCCATCATTCAGTGACACGTGAGTGTGTGTGTGCAGCTAATGCAGTTAGGCTGTTTAGCTTGCAGAAAGTGAGGCAATGTGGCTGTTATCTGGGCCTGGTATTTTCACACCAAGTCATACATGCCAGCAGATACATGGCAAGGTCCTGTGCAGCTTGGTGATTTTAAAGAAACTCAGAATCGCTTCCACTGTAACGCCATTTACTCAGTCTCCTACTCAGATACTTGGTGCTAAGTATTGTCATCAGGCCTCCGTGCAGTTTGGGTCAGAGACGCCCAACAGGCAAACCCTGGTAATCCTTTCATTTCAGCTCAGACATTATGACGTCCATAAAATCCGGACTGCCTCTTACACAGCCTCGTACTGGATGGAGGAGGAGAATAAGTGAAATTGTTCTTGTGGGCACCTCTCTCCCCCTAGCCTGGAGCACCCCTGAGAGCCGGAATCCTTTGCTTTCTATGCCTGGCTGGGTGCTGGGCTGAAATCATTAGGTGGGGACTGAGCTGGAACTTACTAGTTCCCCGTTCAGCGTCCATTAGGCATGTGGCCATTCAGAATTCTACTGGGGCCTCGGGTGGGTGGGGTGGCCTTGTTGAATGGGGCCTGTTGATCATGTAAATTCATCTCTTTCCCTTCCCAAAACGTCAGTACGTTGCGGGCCCAGTAAGTTCTGTGTGTTTGCTATTGTTACAAGCTGCCGGCAGAGGGCAGAGCTGGTATAGTCAGACCTGCAGGCCATGCAGAACGCGTTCAGCCCCGCAGCCCTGGGAGCCCCTCTCAGGAAGGTGCACTGCGCTGGGCAGATGCCCTGTGGTTCCCCGGTCACACAGGGTCCCGCCACCGGCTCCTCGTACAGCCCAGGGCAAGCGATGGCCAACCTGAAGTTCACAACAGGACCAGGAGCTCCATCAGTATAAAGAAGAGCTGATGAAGGCTGAGCGCTGTAGCTCACACCTGTAATCCCAGCACTTTGGAAGGCCAAGGCGCACAGGTCACTTGAAGTCAGGAATTCAAGACCAGCCTGGTCAACATGGTGAAACCCCATCTCTACCAGAAATCCAAAAAAAAAAAAAGCCAAGCATGGTGGCAGGCACCTGTAATCCCAGCTACTCAGGAGGCTGAAGCAGGAGAATCACTTGAACCCGGGAGGCAGAGGTTACAATGAGCTGAGATCACTCCACTGCAAGCCAGCCTGGGTGACAGAGCAAGACTTCGTCTCCAAAAAAGAGAAAGGAAGGAAGAGAAGCTGGTGAGACTCATGAGTTCACCACCATAAACCTGCAGAGGTGAAAAGACCCGTTTATTTGAGTTCTGTTTGGTTTTATATTAACCCAGTACACTAGCACTGGCTGGCTCACATGTAGGAGAAATTTAAATGTCTCCTTTAAAATGTTCTCTTTAGTGGGGACAAACATGTTACGTAGTAAGTACTTCCTTATGAGACAAAGTCTTTATGTAGCAGATCTGTTAGGAAAAACTTAACTTTAGAAAGGCTCTTCAAGGGCAAACGTGGCTGTGAATCAGTGACTCGGGTAATAAGAGCGTCTCTGGCAATGTGTCTGAATGAAGCCCAGCAGCTATATTTTATAGCCTCACATAAGACTGTCGATCCACTCTGCTGGAGAAGCACTATCTAAAACCACGTGCAGCGCAAAGTTCCGTGACTCAGAACACTAAGTGCGGCCTCTGGCTGGGGCTTCCCCGAGGTTCTGCCCTCTGTGTGCTGCACGCTGCCACCTGGATGAGACAGCGCTTCACACCGGCCGTCCCCATCCTGTGTCCCTGTCTTCACCCAACTTCCATCCAGACATGCTTCTCCTTCACTCCCTAGCTCCACTGAGACACTCCCATATATACCATTTGCAAGTGATAAATCCCAAGATCCTTGGGTCTGAGGCTTCTGTCTCACCCCCCAGCGCACCATCAGTGATCAGATCCGAACAGTGTCCCCTGCAGAGCTCTTGACTCAGCTTTCCCAGCCCCATCTCCTCAGGCTTGTGTCTGCAATCCACACGTCTCGACCAGCTTCTTGCCACAGCATTGCATCCCTGTAACTCATTTTTCACACAGCAGCTTAAAATTCTATCAGAAAACAATTGTGCCCCTGTCACTTTACTATGTTAAAAAACAAATAACAGTCTACAGCCTACCACCCTGAACGCGCCTGATCCCGTCTGATCTCGGAAGCTAAGCAGGGTTGGGCCTGGTTAGTACTTGGATGGGAGACTGTCTGGGACTACCAGGTGCTGTAGGCTTTAAAAAAACAAATAAAACCTTCAGCAGCTCTTGTTTTTCAAGAGGAAAGTCTGAAACTTGAGGCTCTTTGGTAACACATACAAAGCCCCCATGACCTTGGCCACATCCGTTCTCTTTGGTTCACCTCTAGGCGCGTCCACCTTAAATGTATGCTCTCGTGCTGTGCTGTCTGACATGCTAGCCACTAGATATATTTGGCTATTTAAACTACTTACAATTTAAATCACTTGAAAGTCAATAGAATTTAAAATGCAGTTGTGTGGCCACACTGTCCGCGTTTCAAATGCTCGATAACGAGGCTGGTGGTTCATGAGAGCCCGTGAGCAGGAGCTGCCAGAGACGGGCAGCCAGACCTGCTTTGCCGCCCTGGCCATCAGCCTCACTCCC
Organism: Sapajus apella; assembly: GCF_009761245.1. NCBI lineage: Eukaryota > Metazoa > Chordata > Mammalia > Primates > Cebidae > Sapajus > Sapajus apella. The sequence goes on from NW_022437022.1 coordinate 781,133, forward strand.
TGGCTGCAAAGGTAGCTCGACATGCCTACCCCTCCCTGCAAGTCTCACGTGGGGAGCTGCTCAGGAAACCTCAAATCACAGGGGAAATTAATGCTTCAAGGAAGTTTGAGATTCCAGCTTTCACATAGCTCGAGGACAAAGAGCGGATTGGTTATATCCACCACAGCCCAGCTTGCAGCCACTCGGTCTCACACAACTTTCTTCCTATACTTCACTTCCAAAGTCACGGTGACCGCAGCCATGACATATTCACCTAAATAACACAGCTGCTCTTCACAGAAAATGACAAACGCACACCCGCTCCCAAAGACGAAACCCAAGTCTCACTAGCCTCTCATTACAGCTCTGGACGGTCTTTCTCTTCCAATCCAGTTCAGACTGAACACCTGCAAACCATGAGTGACACAGGAAGTTGACCAGCAGCACAATCTGTGTAACAGGGAAATAGCGGTGGTGGTGGTGGAAGAAATTCGTTAGCATAAGGCCCCGGATGAAAATGTGAATAGCTGCTGTCAGGGGTTGGATCAAGGTCTCACCCTCCAAACAATTATTCTCCTGAAGTGCTAACACCAGTACCTCAAAATGTGACCGTCTTTGGAGACAGAGCCTTTACTAAGGTAATTAAGTGAAGAGGAGGCCACTAGGTTGGGGGACCTAATCCAACATGTCTGGCGTCCTCATGTTAAGGGCCGTCTGGACACAGAGAGGGACATGCACACATGGGGGGACAATGTGAAGAGACACAGGGAAAAGGTGGCCCTCTATAAGCCAAGGAGAGAGGCCTCGGGAGAAACCGCCCTGCCGGCACCTTGGTCTTGGCCCTCCAGCCCCCAGGGCTGTGAGAGAGCAGCCTGCTGTTTAAGCTGCCCACCTGTGGGACTTCACGACGGCAGCTGTAGGAAGCCAGCACAGGTGGCACAGCCCTCTGCCCCAGCGCAGTTTCCCACACCCGTGATGTTCCCTGCTGCCCTCTCACATCATCCCGATCCTGGCCCCAGAGCTGCTTGGGAATGTTTGTCTGTATTTTCCTGTGGTCCCAGAGGTGGAGGGCCCTGCTATCTTCTGTTAATGTTTCCCCACTGGGCCGACGGTGCAGGGTGCTTCCTCCCCTCCCCATGGAGGAGCAGTGCCCTGACCTCCCTCTTGCCAGTCAGGAGAGAACGCCCCATGGTGTTGCCCCTGCCTGTGATGGCACAGTCTTGAGAGGTAGGGTGGTGGAACAGCATTTGTGTCCCTAAGGGAAACATTCCCCCAGTAGGGCCTGGGAGCACAGAGAAAGGACATAGTTCGTTGGCAAGTCGTTGGGTATCAATACGAGTGGTTCCGCCATCACCAACACTCCTTCAGGCTCCACTTGTAGGGTCTGCAAGGGGAGAAAAGTTTACAGATAGTACAGTGGCTCAGACCAGGAGGCACCCCAGTCCCACCAGGGCTGTGAGGACCCTTCAGGAGGCCACGCCCCATTGTAAAGAGGCACAGGTCCTGAACACAGGGAGACCCATGAATCCTGGAAATTTCAGCCCATTCATTGCCTTGCTCCGGGTTTCAGCAGTTGGGACAAAGTAGCACAGAAGGGGCGGCTCAAACAGCACACGTGGGTTCCTGGCCATCCTGGAGGCTGGAAGTCCAAGTTCACAGTGACAGCAGCTGTAGTTCCTGGTGAGGCTCCTGTTCCTGGCCTGAAGAGCCACCTTCTCACTGTGTGTCCACCTACGGCAGAGAGAGATGGCTGTAGGAAGATGCCTCTCTTCCCTTCCTAGGAGGGCACTAATCCCATCACGGGGCTGCACCCTCACGACGTCATCTAAACCTAACCCTCCCAAAGGCCCTACCTCCAGACACCATCACATGGAGGGACACGGCTTCGGCACATGAATACTGGGAGGACCCAGATACTCAGCATGTAACACTTTGCTGTGAGCTTCTTGGTCAGAAACAGTACTGTGTGATTACCATGAGGGTAAGCCTGGGTGAGTCCGCAGGTGTTACTGGAGCAGAAGCAGCATGTGGTCAGCTTACCGGGGTCTGCACATGTACAGAGCTGTCTACAGACCAGACCAGGCATGGGGGGACCCTCTTACTCATCTGGTCAGAGAGGGCCCCCTCCTCCCTGAGGCCACAGGAAAAGTGCAGTGGAAGGTGCCCTGGGGCCTGGGCACCTGCTCATACAGCACACCCCCGTGCTGGGGGTCTGCCCCCCTGGGTAGCACCTATCCATTTCTGCTCCTGAGGGACCCCTGCTGGGCACATTAGCTTCTCGGCCAGGTGAGTCCGAGAGAAGCGTTGTGTGAAGGGCATTCAGGCTCCTGGGGTCCCCTGGCCAAGTATTCAGTCTTCCAGGGCCCAGGAGAAATACGTTTCTCAAAAAGAAAACAGCTATTTGCTGAAGGGCGTGACTTTTTCCAGAATCTCAGGGGCTGCCCATGTGGTTCCCACACTGGAGCTGGTCGGGGATGCGAGCACCTCCATCATGCAGGCACTGCAAGCCTCCTTTCCCTGCAGGGGACAGAGTTGATCCAAGCTCAGGATAAAGCTGATCCCTCACTCGAGCCTCCCTCCGTGAGGCTACCGGGACATGCGGGGCCCTTCGTCTACTGTCTCCTCTGCCTGGGGCACCTGCCCAGGCCTCTGCCTCCTGCTCCTGGTTTAGATCTCACCTCCTCAGAAAGGCTCCCGGATTACCCTGCCCGCAGAAGCCACCCCACCCACCCTTAAAGATCGGCTCCCTCCCGGCACTCTGCCTCTGGCCCCTTTGTCATTAGCATAATCTTGGATGCAATGATTCTCTCTCTCTTTCTTCCCTCACCTGCCTCCCTCTCTTTTAGCCTATTTCTTCAGTTGGATTGTGAGCACAGCTGAAGGCTTATCTGTGTTTACCTGAACTCCACATGCACTCAGGCCCTGGGCAGGCCCTTGCAGGGCTGTGGAGTGGATGAAAGAAGGCGTGATGGCCATGAGTGAGAAAACACAGACACGGGTGCGAGCCACATGGAAGGTCTGAGCTGGGCCTGACTTCTTAGGAAGAACATCCCCTTCCTTCTGCTGCCACCTCTCCCACCCCAAAAACCACAGGAAAACTTAATTTCCACATACAGGACTAGCAGGGCATGAAAGCAGAAAAATGTGTACACTTTGGCACCTGGAAGTCAGAGGTTAAAACTGTAGCTCCAGCCATTATGAGCTGTGCCGGGACAAAAATCAGCACCTTGGAGCCTGATGACTTGAAACGTGACCTGCCGTGAGGGCAAGCTGCTTCCTCCTCCTTAGAGACGCCAGGGCTAGGGAGTTGTGAAACGCATGGAACAGAGTCAACCCAGCCAGCACCGGTTCCCTCTCTCCCTCTGCAGACTTGTTGACAGTAACTTGCTACTATTGCAGGCCATGTCCCCTTTGGGTGAATGATCCAAGGATACCAAACTTTGCCTGATCGACCGGGGAGGCAGCTAAGCTGCACCTGCTCCCTGGAAGAGTGAAGTCAGGCCACGGCATAGATGCATGTGCACAAATATTAGCTCTCAGACTTGCTGAGGGCTATGTCCAGTCTCATCACAGCCATCCACGTGGAAGTCTCTTCGAGGTCAAGCAAACAAATTCAACACAGTCAAACTTTAAACCACTTTGTGGGTGAAAGGTTTCTGAGGAATAGACAGATCTTACTCTGCAGTTTAATGTTTCTGGATAATCTATGTAATTGTGTTAGGGCACATTCACCTCAAATATGCCCCACTTCAGCTGGCTACTTACTCCTTCTCTCATATCACATTTAGAAATGGGTCCAGAGCAGCAGGGCGTGCGTGGTGGCTCATGCCTGTAGTCTCAGAACTTTGGGAGGCCGAGATGGGCAGATCACCTGAGGTTGGGATGTTCGAAACCAGCCTGACCAACATGGAGAAACCTGTTTCTACTAAAAATACAAAATTAGCCGGGCGTGGTGGCGCATGCCTGTAATCCCAGCTACTCGAGAGGCTGAGACAGGAGAATTGCTTGAACCCGGGAGGCGGAGGTTGCAGTGAGCTGAGATTGCGCCATTGCACTCTAGCCTGGACCACAAGAGTGAGACTCCATTAAAAAAAAAAAAAAAGAAGAAGAAGAAAAGAAAGAAATGGGTCCAGAGAGGCCTGGACAACACCCTTAGAATTCCAAGTTTTCCCTTCAACTTCCAACCACTGGGATGGGCAAGTCCTCTCTGGCTAGGGCTTGTCTACGTGCTCCCCCTTTGGGTATCAGCTGAATTCTTCCTGGTGTCGACAGTGCTGTGTTCCAAAGTAAAGTCCCATAAACACTGTGCTTTCCCTCTCCCAATATGCAGACTGTCTCTCTGAATCACATGGCAGCTGCCAGGGGATGGGGAGGAGTGATGTAGACAATTCAAGGCTGTCTTTCCTGCTCTTTTAGTAATATAAACCTAAAACCAGGTACCGTGAATACTCACCCGATTTTCCGTTCTTATAAAGGTGATTTTTTTGTGTAGACAGTTGTCAAATTCAGTGTTTCTGTGGGGACGACAATCTGCGGAGACTTCTATTCAGCCATCTTGCCCCACCTCTTCCCCATGGACAGTTTTTTAAATAGTTCAGTATATGTGAGCAAATGTCATGAGTCACTATTGGTTTCTAGAACTATTGAAAGAAATTTAATTAATTTGCTGGTGTTCGTTGGTTGAGATGAAGAGTTTTGCAAAGGTTTATTCTACTTTAACTCCAACCAACTCAAGAATTTCTTAAAGGGAAAGGTGGCCAGGCACAGTGGCTCACACCTGTAATCCCAGCACTTTGGAAGGCTGAGGCAGGCAGATCACAAGGTCAGGAGTTCAAGACCAGCCTGGCCAATATGGTGAAACCTGTCTCTACTAAAAATACAAAAATTAGCTGGGCATGGAGGTGTGTGCCTGTAGTCCCAGCTACTCGGGAGGCTGAGGCAGGAGAATCCCTTAAACCTGGGAAGCAGAGGTTGCAGTGAGTGGAGATTGTGCCACTACACTCCAGCCTGGGAGAAAGAGCAAGACTTTGTCTCAATAAAGAAATAAATAAAGGGAAAGGTTACCAAATACTCAAGAATCAAAACACACAGCAGTGATTCATTTTCTCAGCATGTCACAAAGCAGATGGAAGAGCTGACCCTGAAGTCTAAAAGCTTCATGTAAAAGTTTCTTTGTGACCCAGGTAGACAGGAATATTTATTGGCAATTAAACATTCTGGAATATAAGTCAATAATAATGATTTTATAGTTGTTTCTAACATGAATATATAGGCAGTAAATTGCATTACAATAAACAGCATTATGCAGATTAGCTGAAACAATTACACCCTGCTGGGCACAGTGGCTCCTGCTAGTAATCCCAGCACTTTGGGAGGCCGAGGCAGGTGGATCACCTGAGGTCGGGAGTTCAAGACCAGCCTGGCCAACGTGGTGAAAGCCCGTTTCTACTAAAAATACAAAATCAGCACAGCATAGGGGTGCATGCCTGTAATCCCAGCTACTCAGGAGGCTGAGGCAGGAGAATCACTTGAACCTGGGAGATGGTATTATGCTGAGCCAAGATCGCGCCATTGCCCTCCAACGTGGGTGATAACAGCAAAAGAAAAAAACCAATTACACCCCAAAATCGAAGATACGTTTTTTGATCTATGCAGTAACTTTTTAATTCAATGCTATTACAACTCAGTTGAAACAAGCAGGTGAACTGAGTTAACGTGAAGTGATGTAGGCTTGAAATGAATGTTTTTGTTCAAAGTGAATCAGTTCTTACAAAGATGAACCCATCTGTCAAGGTGAATATAAATGTTAAACGCATTTCTTCTTCTTTAACACCACTTATTGTGAATAGATAGCATATGATGATTATACAAATTTCAAAAAGAACAAAGGAAGATACAGTGAAAAGTCAGTGTCACTCTTCGGCATTCTTAAAGGCCGCCACTACTAACATTTCTCCAGTATCTTTGCAAATGTGAATGTATGCATTTTCTTTGTCCCTATGCACAATGAGTAGCGTACTTCATACGCTGTTCTGAATCTGGAATTTTTCTTGAAAATAAAAAAGATATTTCATATCAGCACATACAGAATTCCTTTTCCCCTAACAGCTGTTTACTAATCCACTGAATGGGTGCACCATCATTGATTTAACTCTCTCCCTATGGATATGTAAACTCTATTTTTTTTTTTCCTTTTTGCAAGAAGTGGAATTCAATTGTTTTGGTTTTTTTTTTGGGATATGCAAACTCTAATGTTTCCATACTAAAAACAATGCTGTACCCATGAAATTGCACAAACTGGTTTGTCTATCCTAGGAACTCTCTAGATGGGCTTGCTGGGTCAAAGGGGATGTCCGTTATTAACACTAATACACTGCGGGTCACCAACGTTGAGAATTCCTGTTCACCAGAGGCATTTTAGTTTTTATTTTAGAGACAGATCTTGCTCTGTTGCCCAGGCTGGAGTGCAACGGCACGATGTCGGTTTACTACAACCTCCCCCTCCTGGATTTAACGATTCTCGAGCCTCAGCCTCCCGAGTAGCTGGGATTACAGGCGCCTGCCACCGTGCCTGGCTACCTTGGCCAGGCTGGTCTCAAACTCCTGACCTCAAGTGATCCACCCTCCTCGGCCTCCCAAAGTGCTGGGATTACAGGCGTCAGCCATCGCACCTGGCCACCAGAATCATTTTAATTGACTGATCATGTCAGAAACGAAACAACCTGGAAAAATGAGCAAAAGCCTTCAATGTGTTCCTCTCTCTGCCTTGGTGATCCGGAGGTCGTGCTGCGGATTATATACTCCCAGGCGAGAGCAGCGTGCTAATGGTTCCTTCTCTTTTCGATATGCACCCGCGGTGGACTTACAGAAGCTTTATTTTCAACACCTAAGCAGTCACGCTTCCTCCAGCCTAAGGCTTTGTGCTATTTTTGAATGCTTTCCTCTTCCGACACTGCGGCTCCCTCCTGAGCCCGTAGCTGCAGCGCGGTGGGTGATGGGCGCGGGCGCTGGGTGCCGCTCGCCACGCTGGATGGACCAGTCCGGGGAAAGTGCTCGGGGGAAGCCAAGGGCCCCGCCTGCAATCTCTGGCCCGGGGCTCTGCGCACTCCAAGGGCCAGGAAACCGCAGGCGGGCCCAGCTCCCCGGCTGGGTCTGCCCACGTGGGCGCGGGAAGCGCGGGGTATGCGGGCCGCCTGGCCAAGCTGCACTTGCCCGGAACCGGCGCAGACACAGGCCCTTAGCGCCGCGGGAACTCGGCCAGGCCCACGGCGCGCTGCGCCGCAGGGGCACCCCCGCAGGGCGCCCCCCGACCGCGCGACGCTCCGCAGGGGCGCCACAGCCCTGCGGGTCACAGAGATGCTACCCCCACGCCCAGGAGGGCCGAGAGCTGCGGGGGCCTCGCAAACGCCAGCAGTCCCCGCCTGGCCCCAGCCATTTTACGGCAGTGGGCCCCGCCCCCGCGCGCCACCGGGGGCGGGAAGGAGGTGTGCGGCACAAGCCAGCCAATCCGCGCCACCATCTCCAGCCCTGCACCCTGTCATTGGCCGAGAACCGGACGGCGCGATGCGGCCGTAAGGCGTGCCCGAGTGTCGTGAGGCGGGCCCACGGCTAGGGCGCCCTCGGCCGGCGCCGCGGCTTTGGTCGGAGTGTCAGGCTCCGGGAAGCGGCAGCAGCGGCACGGAGGACTTGGGGTCTGGTGTCCGGAACAACCATGGCTGGCGCGCTGGTGCGGAAAGCGGCCGACTATGTCCGAAGCAAGGATTTCCGGGACTACCTCATGAGGTGACGAGCACCGCAGGCCGGACCCTGCAATCCGGGGGCGCCCGGGAGGCTGTGACCGGTGCAGTCCGCGACAAGGGCGGCCGCGAGGACGCGGTGGCTCCAGGCAGCGGGTGGGCCCGGGCCCGGGAGAGAGGCCGCGCTTGTCAGGGGGCCCCTACCCAGATCCCTCCCAGATCCCCACGTCCCGAAGCGGACGGCGTAGAGAGCCGGTGACAGTGGGCGCCCCTCCCGGCCAGGGTGACAGTGGGCGCCCCTCGGGGCGGGGCTGACAGTGGGTGTCCTCCCCCGACATGGTGACAGTGGGCGCCCCTCAGGGCGGGGGTGACAGTGGTTGTCCTCTCCCGGCAGGGTGACAGTGGGCACCCCTCAAGAAAGGAGTGACAGTGGGTGCCCTTCAGGCAGGGGGTGACAGTGGGTGCCCTTCAGGCAGGGGGTGACAGTGGGCGTCCCTCCTGGCCAGGGTGACAATGGAGATGCCTTTCCTGGCAGGGATAACAGTGGGCGCCCTTCCCGGCCAGAGTGGCAGTGGGGACGGCCCTCCCGGCAAGGGTGAGAGTGGGCGCCCCTCAGGGCTGGGGTGACAGTGGCTCGTTCCTCTCCCATGTTTGGGGTGGGGACCTCCCTCCAGGCCAGGTGACAGTGGCTCCCTCCTCCGGGCGGGGGTGGTTTCCTGGCCGGTTCGTACCAGATCCCCGGAGTGGGTCGCGGGTCACCTGCTGGCGTCCAGGTGTGCGAGAGGCTTTGCCCTGGGCTTGGGGTTGGGAGAAGCCAGCGGAGGCGCTGCTGAGAGCGCGGCGCGGCGCTGTTGGAGCGGAGCTTTGGGAGCGCCCAGCGCTTCTGGGACAGCGGAAATAAAACGCGCTGGCCTTGAATTCACCTTTCGGTTTTCTCATTTTAAGGACTTTAAGCTTGGGAAGAAGTACAATTTAAGATGTTTTTATATACGAAATTCCGTCAACCAAAATAGCGATGTGTCTCCAAGGACGTGCTTTTTCTTAGTGTTCTATTTCTATTAACTCCCCCTTTCCAGTTAGAAACAAAGAGCATTCGCGGTTGAAAGGCCTGAAAACACTTTCTTTTGTGTGTGTGTGTGCACCTTTTGTTTTGTTTTCTTTCTGAAAATACACTTTCTATAATTTATTTGCACCTCTAATCTTGAGGCGCTTGCTTTTATTTCAAAATATCGAATATAACTTTGAAGCAGTTTTAGGTTATTTAGAAGTATAATTTTAGTTAGTTTTTCAGTGTGTGATTTTAAAACCTAGGTAAGTGTACAGCTGTGGTTTTTTCCAGTAATTAATAGTGTGGTCAAGAGGTAAAGAGATGAAAGCTGACAAGGAGCAAATCCTGTTACAGCCATCCAAAAGGTATGGTATGAAGGCAGCTTGGTTTTAGCAATAAAAAAGTTTTAAATCCTGAATTTTATTGCAAATACTTTTTACTTCTACGTTTATAGAGCAGTAGGTTAAGAAAAATAATTCAGTCTGCCGTAGGGTAAACTTGTAAGCAGAAGATTCACTTATGACTTTCAAAAAAAGACATTTCTATGCTTAAATAGAACTATGATTATTTAAGATGGATATTTAGCACTGTGAGCACAGCAATTTATCAGATTAATGGTAGGAAAAATGTGAGCAAAGTAGCAGTTTGAGGATATGTTCTTAATCCTTGCAGTTAACTTTCTTTACAGCTTTGAATATTACTTTAGCTTTTTACTAATGTCTTGTATAAATGCCTTCCTAATAGGTACAACTAAAGATAACATTGTATGGTAAAATTAAAAATACAGTTATGACACCTAGCTATATAAAAATTATGCTGATGATTACGTAACAGTTTTTTCTTTTTCTTCTTTTTTTTTGGAACGGAGTTTTGCTCTTGTTGCTCAGGCTGGAGTGCAGTGGCGCAGTCTCGGCTCACTGCAACCTCTGCCTTCTGGGTTCAAATGATTTTCCTGCCTCAGCCTCCCGAGTAGCTGGGATTACAGGCATGCACCACCGTGTTGGGTACCAGCCCCAACCCCAAACGTGGGTGCCCTTAGTCCGGGCCATGTCGAGGGACTGAGAAAAGGAAATAAACACAGACACAAGAGTAGAATTTACAGCATAGGTCTAGGGGAAAACACTGGAAATCGAGTTGGCCCCAAGTTCTGGGCTCAAGCACCTTTATTATGTGCATAATCTCATTGAGAGTGTGGAGGGGATGTGAAGGGGATGGTAAAAAGGGGGGCCGAGAGTACTTGAGATACTCTTAAGACATGCTAAACTGTGCTCTACGCATTTAACAGCACTTGAGGTCCTTCTAAGACATGCTAAACTAGTACTCTGAGTTTATCACTGATTGATTGTTATCAGGGTGCGACAGCATCAGAAGTATAGCAGAGGAGGAGCTAGGGGTCTCACCACACCCAATGCATCAAGGGGCTTTTGTCTCCTGAGCTTGGAGGACATAGAGCAATTAAAATCACTCCATATTTTGAGAACCTAGGCAGAGCCTGAGGCGTTCCCTGATCTCTGCCCTGCAAGGCTTTTCTCCCTGCCAGCTCTCATCCGCAAAGACCCTCCCAGATCTTGTGAGCAGAGGTTGCCTCCCTTCTCAGATCTTTGCACAAGCCCTCATTAGGAGACTCTCATGCAGTCTCCATGTTGAGAAGGCATTCGTGGGACGAGAGCAGTATTCCCTGCTCTGCAGCAATCCCGAGGTGTTCCCCAGTGTTACTGCCCTCTCGATGGTCTTTACCTTAGGCCTCCTGTTGCCGCTTGATTTCTAATTAACTGCACCAATAATACAGTTTAGTTCAGTATATAAACTTCAGTGTACTCTGAGGCAAGCCAGCTTATAATTATTTAGATCGAATTAACATAGGTCTCCCTTTGGCCATCTTGACACACACCACCACGCCTAGCTAATTTTGTATTTTTAGTATACACGGGATATTTCCATGTTGGTCAAGCTGGTCTTGAACTCCCGACCTCAGGTGGTCCACCACCTCAGCCTCCCAAAGTGCTGGGATTATAGGCTTGCGCCACCAAGCTCAGCCCTAACAGTTTTATTACATAGGAAGAATTTGTTAAATATATTTTCAAGAAAGAATTTTGCTTTTCTAAGTGTATATTTTCCTCTACTAGATGAGTTTCCAAGAGTTAGGCTTTTCAATAGGATACTTCAATATATCATCTAAACTTTTTTTCTAAAATTAATTTTATGTAGCTTTAATTTTTTATACTTTCTCCAGTATTTAATTCAATCACACTTTGACTAAATAAGGAAAAGAAGAGAACTGCAGTACCCAGAAAGTGTTGCCTGGTAGAGCACCCGACTAAGATTCAGAAGAATGACTCACAGTCCAGGCTCCCGAGCAAGTTGATCCCAGCCAACTTTAGATGCCCATAAAAGAGGTTTAATGATAATACCCTTTTTGGGTTATCAAGAAAAATTAAATTGATAAGGGATGTAAAAATACTTTGAAACTCCAAATCACTCTACATTTTATTATATCCTTTTGTTTTTGCAAGTGAAAGCATTTTTTAAGGTTTACAGTTACTTAGAAAGTTGTGTTTGAGAAGTGAGCACGTGATGTGAAACATCAGCTGGCCTGTTTCCCTTGCCATTTCTGGCAGCAGTGGGATTCCATGCTAGGTCTGCCAAACAGTGATTGAGGGCCAGCCTGAGGTCAGGTATCAAAACTCTGACCAAAAGCTTTTTATTTTAGTGTTTCCTCTCCTAGAAAGAGAAACCTTTCTTCCTAGAACATATCAGAGGAAAGTACTTCTATTTGTTCTTCCAGGCTTTTTGCTTACAGCCCAGCTTTTCTTTAGCAAAAGATAATAAAATAGAAAACAACATTATGACTCTTCTTCGAATCAGAAACAAGGTTCTATACATTCCTCCCTTTACTTCATCTATTTCCTGTTGAACATAGTTTGCATCTTCTGCATTCTTTTTGTAGCCTACTGAAGGGATCTAGAGGTTTTCTCAACCAAAGCTGTTCTAGAATTTTAAAAATTAATGACGTAATTGAGTTTTTCAGCAAAAATTTAAAATTGTATTTCACACAGGTTATACGTTTATTTCAATCATGTTTTCTGAATACAGTTGAAAATTCTTACTCAAATGAATTTCCAAGTGTATGAATTTATTTAGAAACAGGGTATCACTCTGTCAACCAGGCAGAAATGCAACGGCATGATCAGAGCTTACTGTAACCTCTAACTCCTGGGCTTGAGTGATGCTGCTACCTCAGCCTCCCAGGTGGCTAGAGCTACAGGTGTGCACAATCATACCTGGCTAGTTTTTTTTTTTTTTTTTTAGAAATGGGATATTGCTATGTTGCTCAGACTGTTCTTGAACTCCCAGCCTCGAGAAGTCCTCCATCTTGGCCTCCCAAAGCTCTGGGATTATAGGCATGGACCACTAGGGCCAGCCCGTCCAACTGTATTTTAAATGTTGATATTTTTCCACCAAAAGAGGTTATGAAACAGGCTCTCACTTAGGAGACCTAATAACCAAAGGCAATGTCTGGACTTTGATTGTATCTGGTATGAAAAAACAGCTGTAAAAGGCATTACTGTGATAACAACACTTAAATAGGATCTCAGTATTAAATAATATTAAATAATTATTGGCAATTATTAGTTGTGATGATAGTATTGTTAAACCTAGGTGATGAGTTTGAATGATGGGCTTGAAGCCCAGCTCTGTTGCTTTCCAGCTTTGTGAGCTTGGGCAAACTGTTTAGCTTTTGTGCTTTGGTAGCTGTTTAAGGACACAGTATAGCGATTGACAAAAGTAAGTGTTCAGTTTATTTTTTATTATAACTAATATTGCATGTTTAATCCTTAAGATTTCTGGTACTTTCTTCTGTCTCTTCTTACTTACCTTGATTAGGATCTTGAATCAAGAACTTCCTGGGTCTCTATTCCAATTCCTTTTTCTTAAACTATTCCCTCACCTCCCTTGACAGAATAAATAAACAGCTCTTCTTTGCCTTTCCTCTTCTCCCATCCTCCTTCTTGGATTTCTGGTTAATAATAAATCTGAATGAGCCAAAAAGTTTTTGAGGTAGGACATATATTTTAATGATTAACTCAATCAAGGTCTGTGCAGCTTTATTCTAGAGACTTATTCCTCTTATTCTCAACTGTGTATATATTACAGTAAAGGTGAATGGATACACATACACATGTTATATGTGTGCAGAGGTTTTCTTAAGAAGAACCTAGATTATATACTGTTTTAAAATCAGTTAATCATATAGCATGCTTGCGAATCTGAATTTAGTGGGATGTTTGCACTGAATATTCTCGTGAATGAGGTATTCTAAGTTAATTTTAACTGCCGAGTCTCCAGGAAAGCTTTCAGAATTTATACTTATTTCCCAGGTGAGAAGATGCAGTAGCATAAAAGGGAATCTTTCCCAAACTTGTGGAATATTAGAGTTAGAGCAGGCCTTAGGGCCTTAGAAATCAGATAGTCCGGTGCCGTGGCTCATGCCTGTAATCCCAGCATCTTGGGAGGCTGAGGTGGGCGGATCACCTGAGGTGGAGAGTTTGAGACCAGCCTGACCAACATGGAGAAACCATGTCTCTACTAAAAATATAAAGTTAGCTGGGCATGGTGGCGCATGCATGTAAACCCAGCTACTTGGGAGGCTGAGGCAGGAGAATCGCTTGAACCCCGGAGGTGGAGGTTGTGGTGAACCTAGATTGTGCCATTGCACTCCAGCCTGGGCAACAAGAGCAAAACTTCATCTAAAAAAATAAAAAAAGAAAGAAATCAGATAGTCTAGTGCTTCACTTGCCACAAGAAAAGGCTGATATCTGGACCAAACAGATAACTTCAGAACCTCTGGATACCAAACTTGTGAAGTTAAAACAGAAATGTCAACTTGGGATTTAAAGGAAAATAGTAATGCATATACACGGTTTTGAAAAGAAGATTTTAGATATTTTTGTGCTCCATGTTTTCCTGCATATGTCTCCCTTTTCTCTGCCAAACTGCTTTTCACACCCTGTCCTTGCACTCTTTGAGCACTTCCCTGCCATATCCTTGTCTTTCAGAAATTTAATGAAGCTATAAATGTTGAAGCAGGACTGGCCATAACAGTCTCTTAATATCTGGACAATCTAGTTCACAAAGGTCTTTACTGTCATTTGCTTACTTTTGCCTCACTAAATACAGCTGAATATCATGAATTCTAGTTGTTAAAACCCTCCCCCATTTTAATTTGAACTAGAAAACTAGACAAAATTTGCTGAGAATAAATGAAATCCAGGTGTGCATTTTCAGCAAACTGTGGAATTACGATCTAGAATATCTCAAAATTTTACCCCGATTTACTCTGAATAATGTTAGAAATATACTATGCTAGACTGTCAGTTGGATCCTTTTAGTACTACATAAGTAAGTTATAAATTACCTAAATTGCTCTCAGTACTTTCAGAAAAAGCTAACATTACTGTAATTTTAGAAAAATTAGACACTGACCTAAAAGCAGCTCTTCTGCTCCTTCTGGTTCAGCCTGCCTGCCTCCACTTCTGCCTCCACCATGTCCATCAGGGTCACCCAGCAGTCCTACAAGGTGCCAACTTCTGGCTCCTGGGCCTTCAGCAGCTGCTCCTACATGAGCAGACCCAGTCACCACATCAGCCCCTCGAGCATCTCCCGAGTGGGCAGCAGCAGCTTCCAGGGTGGCCTGGGCACTGGCATGGGTCTGGGTGGAGGCTATGGCAGGGCCAGTGGTATGAGAGGCATCACAGCCATCACAGTTGACCAGAACCTGCTGAGCCACCTTAAGCCGGAAGCGTACAGCATCTAGGCTACATGCACCCAGAATAAAGAGCAGATTGAGACCTTCAACAACAAGTTTTCCACCTTCATCAACAAGGTACAGTTCCTGGAGCAGCAGAACAAGATGCTAGGGACCAAGTGGAGCCTCCTATAGCAGCAGAAGATAGCTTAGAGCAAGATGGACTACATGTTTGAGAGTGACTTCAACAACCTTCCGCTGCAGCTGGACACTCTGGACCAGGAGAAGCTGAAGCTGGAGGCAGAGCTTGGCAACACACCTGGGCTGGTAGAGGACTTCAAGAATAAGTACAAGGATGAGATCAATCAGAGTACAGAGATGGAGAATGAATTTGTCCTCATCATGAAGGATGTGGACGAAGCTCACCTGAAGAAGGTAGAGCTGATGAGATCACCTTCCTCATGCAGCTTTGTGAAGAGATCTGGGAGCTGGAGTCTCAGATCTCAGACATATCTATGGTGCTGTCCATGGACAACAGCTGCCCCCTGGACATGGTCAGCATGATTGTTGAGGTCAAGGCCCAGTATGAGGAGATTGTCAACCATAGCCAGGCCAAGACTGACAGCATGTACCAGATCAAGTATGAGAAGCTACAGGTACTAGCCTGAAAGCACGGAGGTGACCTGCATTGTACAAAGACTGAGATCTCCAAGATGATCCGGAACATCGGCTGGCTCCACGCTGAGATTGAGGGCCTCAAAGTCCAGCCCCCTGTGAGGGCTTCCCTGGAGGCCACCATCAAAGATGCCAAGGAGCACTGGGAGCTGGCTCTTAAGGATGTCAATGCCAAGCTGAGCTGTCTGAGCTGGGGGCTGCCCTGCAGTGGACCAAGAAGGACATGGTGCAGCAGCTGCACGAGCACCAGGAGCCAGTGAACATCAAGCTGGCTCTGGATATTGAGACTGCCACCTGTAGGAAGCTGCTGGAGGGCGAGGAGAGCTGACTGGAGTCTGGGATGCAGAACATGAGCATCCGTATAAAGACCACCAGTGGCTATGCAGGTGGGCTGAGCTTGGCCTACAGGGACTTCACAAGCCCTGGCCCCAGCTATGGCCTAGGCTCCAGCTCCTTCAGCTGCACCAGCTCCTCTGGGGCCATGGCTGTGAAGATGATCAAGACCCGTGATGGGAAGCTGGTGTCCAAGTCCTCCGATGTCCTGCCCAAGTCCCCTCCCAGCCTACCCACCCTGGGGCTTCCCCAGAGCCTGTGGGGGAGGCCCTGTGCAGAGGAGCACAGGGAACAGGAGACCTACGTGGATTAGTCCATTTTCACACTGCTGATAAAGACATAGCCAAGACTGCAAAGAGAAAGAGGTTTAAAGGACTTACAGTTCCACACAGCTGGGGAGTCTTCACAATCATGGTAGAAGGCAAGGAGGAGCAAGTCACTTCTTACATGGATGGCAGCAGGCAAAGAGTGCTTATACAGGGAAACTCCCCCTTTTAAAGCCATCAGATCTCCTGAGACTTATTCAGTATCATGAGAACAACAGGGAGAAAGACCTGCTCCCATAATTCAATCACCTCCCACCAGGTCTCTCCCACAACCTGTGTGAATTCAAGATGAGATTTGGGTGGGGACACAGCCAAACCGTATCACCACCTGAGGCTCAGCTCTAGCCCTTAGCCCACCTGTGGGGAGGGTTTACTGCCTGGGGTACCCCCCTTGCCCATGTCTCCAGCTATAAAACAATTCTATTGCTTTTTTCCAAAATAAAACCTCAACTAGCTCTGCCAACTGTATATATATATGTAATATCTGTGTGTTATAGATATTACATACATATGTAAGACCGAGACTGGCAGTGCCTAGAAGACATTCCAAAAATAAAATGAGCTTAGAAGAAGCTTAGAGCCAAGGAATCACTATTTCAAATTAAGGGGAAAACAATGATAAAGTTTATTCTGTGATAGTCATCCTCCTTTATCACCGCACTTCATCAAACTTCTGATGGAAGTAATAATGGAAGCACTTGGCTAGAGTGGCCGTGTTGTGTTTCCCAGTGCAGACTTGGAACAGTGACAGTAGATAACTCTTACCTCTCTACAAGAAATAGAAATAAGCAAATACTGTTTATGCCAGTAGTGTCTCTCAATCTTGGAACCCTTTCTTCCTTTTTTCTATTTCTTGTTTTCCTGTCTGTAACTAATGTACTCTCTTTCAAACTGCATATCTGAAAATACTTACTATTAAAGTACACACCATATGTAGAAAGATTAATTACAAGTCTCAGATTCTGATTGTACATGCATATGGCATTTAAAAAACACACACTAAAATTAAAAATTATGCCAGGAAAGGAGGGAAAATGTAATCATACAAAACACTCATTTAAAACCATAAAAGGCAGAAAAATAATAGAAGGAAAACAAATAGACGACAGTAACAAATATGGTAAATATTAATCCAACTATATCATTAATCACTTGAAATGTCAGTAGACTAAAAGTACCAATTAAAAGGCATTGTACGCATTGATCAAAAAATAAGACAATATACACTGTCTACAAGAAACTCACTTTAAGTGTAAATACACATGTAGATTAAATATGTAGAGATAGGTGTACCATGTTAACATTAATCAAGAAAAGGCAGGGGTAGCTATAGATAGAGCATACTTCAGAGCAAGGAAAGTTACCAGGGATAAAGAGAGACGTTACATATGATAAGGGATCAACTCTCCAAAAAAACATATATGGTTGATTTTAGGTGTCAGCTTTACTAGGTTAACAGATACCCAGATAGATGGTAAACAATTATTTCTGGGCATGTCTATGCAGATGTTTTCTGGAAGAGATTAGCATTTGAATGCGTAGTCTGAGTAAAGAAGATGTGCCCTCACGCGTGTAAGTGGGCATCATCCAATCTGTTGCGGGCCCCAGTAGAACAGAAAGGTAGAGAAAAGACAATTTACTCTCTCTTCTGGAGCTCGGACATCCATTTTCTTCTCCCCTTCCATTTTCTTCTTCAGAACTCTAGGTTCTTGGGCTTTTGGACTCTAGAATTTACACCAGTGGCCCTTCAGGTTCTCAGGGCCTTTAGCCTTGGACTGAGTTACACCATCGGCTCCCCTAGTTCTCAGGCCTTTGGACTCAGACTGAATTATAGCACTGGCTTCACTGATTCTCCAGCTTATGAGACTTATTACTTCTATAACTGCATAAGCCAATTTCCACTAAAAATCATATATATATGCACACATGTATGTGTATATGTATCTATATCCATACATCTTCTATTGGTTCTGTCTCTCTGGAGTGCTCTACTACAGGTAACAATCTTTAATGTGTATGCACCATTAGAGCACTTAAACATATGAGGCAAAAACTGACAGAATTGCAAGAAAAAATAGAAGAATCCACTAATATAATTGGAGATTTCACCCCTCCATCATAAATAGACCCAGCAGGCAGAAAATCAGTATAGACATAATTTAACTCAACAAAACAATGAATCAAATGGATATGATGAACATCAGTAGACTGCTACATCCAACGGCAGTAGAACACACATTCTTCTCAAGCTCAGATGGAACACTCACCAAGATAAATTATATTCTGGACCAGTTTAAAAGACTAGAAATCATATGTCTACTTTGGAATTAAACTAGAAGTCAGTAACAGAAAGATTGCTGGAAAATCCCTAGTACTTGGAGATTAAACAGCATTTCTAAGTAACTCTGGGTCAAAGAAGAAATCTCAAGATAAATTTTTTAATATTTTGAACTAAATAAAATGCAAATACAACTTATCAAAATTTGTAGGATGCAATTAAAGAAGGTTATTTTTCTATTCACCTATCAAAGGACATCTTGTTTGCTTCCAAGTTTTGCCAGTTATGAATAAACCTCTATGAACATTCACATACAGGTTTCTGTGTGGACCTAAGTGTTCAACTCCTATGGGTCAATACCAAAGGAATGTGTAAGAAACTGCAAAACTGTTTTTCCAAAGTGGCTGTATGACTCTGTCACCCGGGCTGGAGTGCAGTGGCATGATTTCAGCTCACTGCAACCTCTCCCTCCCAGGTTCAAGCAATTCTCCTGCCTCAGCTTCCTGAGTAGCTGGGATCATAGGTGCGTTCCACTGGGTCCCGCTAATTTTGTATTTTTAGTAGAGATGGGGGTTTCACCATGTTGGCCAAGCTAATCTTGAACTCCTGACCACAGGTGATCTACCCCAGCAGGCCTCCCAAAGTGCTGGGATTACAGGTATAAGTCACTGTGCCCGGCCAATTTTATTATTTTATTTCAATAACTCAGTAGCTCAACTTTGAGATTTTGCCCTAAGAGAAGAGCTCATGTATATCCTGGCAAGAGAAATTGTGATTTCAGAAATAAAAGTAACTCACTATAAATTTTTGGTGTTTTTTTAAGTTTAACCTTCTGGAAAAAAAGTTTTTAGTATTCATTCATTCATTCATTCAACAATGAATTCTGTGGTTTCTTTTTATATTTCTACTTTTTTTTTTTTTTTCAGATAGGGTCTTGCTCTGTTGCCAGGCTAGAGTGCAGTGGTGTGATCACACCTCACTACAGACTTGAACTCCTGGGAGGCACACACCACCCATGCCCAGCTAACTTTTTTAATATATTTGTGTATAGATGGGGTCTCACCATGTTGCCCAGACTGATAGCGAACTGCTGGCCCCAAGCGATCCTCCTGCCTTAGCCTCCCAAAGTGCTGGGATTACAGGCATGAGCCAGCATGCCTGGCCTTCTTTTTACTTTTCTTAATGTGGCTTCTAGAAATTTTGAATTAAATAACGTGGCTTGTATTTGTGCTTTGCATTATATTTCTATTGGACAATTCTCTAAGGATTGCACTTATTTTCCATAATTTAAGATATAATTTCATTAAGTCAAAGTTCTTATTAGAAATATTATTACTTGATCTTTTAAAAATAAATAAATGATGCACACTGTTAACATAGTCCTGTTACTGAAATTTGAATACAGGTGTGAGTTTGTAGTAACCTACTAAGACCAAAATCATTTGATTTTTTTTTTTTTTTTTCTTCCATGTCTCTCCTGTCTGAACTTCGGTGACTCTTCACAAAATAGTACGGTAAGAAAATTATTTCCAGCCATTTCAGGCTTTTGCAGACTTTCTGCATTAACAGAGTTATGGACAACAGACTTAGTGTCCTTTGCTTGTGACAGCCTCCCTAGCTGCCATTGCTGGTAAGTTGTAAAGGGTGACCACTGCACCCTAGCCTGTCCTAGGAAGCCCCACATGAGCTCTGTGAGAGCCATGCTGCTGGGGCTGCTCCCTACTCCTGTTTTTAGAAACAAGCATATAATTACTTCATTGATAAGTCGCTGTGGAGCTGGCAACCAATGAAAGGGAAAGAGACAAATAAAGGAGGAAAAGAAGAGTGGGATGATTTTTTTTTCTGGTAGGGTGGAGTTCATTTCCATGGCTTGATTTTCACACAGGAGATGGTGTTGCATAATTTTGTTTGAACTTTCTTTTCAGCACTATTAAGAATTATAATGAAGTAAAATTTTTCCATTTAATCCATGCTAATTTATCTTTTTGAATATTACTAATGAGGTTCCTTATTTTTCTCAAAATTGACTGCTGAAGGCCAGATGCAGTGGCTCACGCCTGTAATCCTAGCACTTTTGGAGGTCAAGGCGGGTAGAACACGAGGTCAGGAGTTCCAAGACCAGCCTGGCCAAGATAGTGAAACCCCATCTCTACTAAAAATACAAAAATTAGCTGGGCGTGGTGGCACGTGCCTGTAGTCCCAGCTACTCATGAGGCTGAGTCAGGGGAATCGCTTGAACCTGGGAGGCGAAGATCGCAGTGAGCCGAGATCGAGCCACTGCACTCCAACGTGGGGGACAGCAAGACTCTGTCTCAAAAAAAAAAAAAAAAAAAAATTGACTGCTGAATATCTGACAGAGCATAAATCAAATGTATTCTAAAAAAAAGGGAAGAGAGAAATAGAATCTTGTACTAGATAGAAAAGATGCATTATAATCTTTCCAAGGTTAGGTAGTGTTGAAATGATTTTTACCTTTTGTGTTCTTTTTAAGAAATATATTTTCAGTGTAGTTCAACACTTACAGTCACAAGTATATGTATAGTTCTTAACTTGGAGAATTCTGTTTCATATTACCTAACACCAGACTTAACTTTTAATACCATCACTTAGGAATCTCCCAGGGCTACTTTAGGTTTAGATTTATTCCATTATCTAGATCTTAGAACAAAAGTTCGGGATGCGGGTTAAAAAAAAAAAAGATTTATTTCATTGTCCCTTTCTACTTTAGCCCCACCTATGAAAGAAGACACATAAGACACCTGGTGGTAGAGAAACTGGTTTATATGCCCCTCTTAGAATAACTCTTCAGGCTCTGTTACAGCCCTGGGTTCATGCATGATAAAGTAGACAGCAAGACCACCATACAGTGCAGAGGAGTGGAAAGAGAATAAACAGAAAAGGAGATGAAAATAGACCAAGTGGAGAAAGGCCTGGTCAAAAAAGGAAGATCACTATGGAACAATAGAGAGTTGAAAACCGAAGTGACACCCAATAAAGGACAGGTAGGAAAAAAGCAGGTAAGGGAGAGATAGATACTCTCCCTTACACAAGTGTGGGGAATAAGGAAAAAAGAAAACTGGCTATACCTTACCTAAATATAAGAAGCTAAAGGTCATTATTAATAGAATTCTCTGTAGCAGTGCCACTTCTCTTCTCCAACTTGTAATTTTTTTTTTGAGATGGAGTCTCGCTCTGCTCTGTTGCCCAGGCTGGAGCGCAGTGGCGCAATCTCGGCTCACTGCCACTTCCCAGGTTCAAGCAACTCTCTGCCTCAGTATCCCGAGTAGCTGGGATTACAGGCACCCTGCCATCATGCCCAGCTAATTTTTGGATTTTTAGTAGAGACAGAGTTTCACCATGTAGGCCAGGCTGGTCTTGAACTCCTGACCTCATGATCGACCTGCCTCAGCCTCCCAAAATGCTGGAATTGCAGGTATGATACACTGCGCCCAGCCCAACTTGCCACTTTTAAAGAAATATTTCCAGTAAAGCTGTGCTGTTCAATTTAAGAGCCATTAGCCACCTTGTCTAAATGTAAAAAATTAAATGAAATTTGCAGCAGTATCTTAGATAATATCCAGTCTGAATACAAGAAGACTAATTAGCCAGCCTACAATCTCAAGATTCTTTAAACCAACTGTGTCTAATTTACAAAGTTTACAACTCACATGTTAAACCCTGAAATAGTTATCATGATGGCCATATGGGAACTTTGACTTTTTATAGTTATTTAAATGACCTTGTGGCTTACATGTAAGCATGTTAAGTAAACATTTTAAAATATACTATCATGCCAAATCTAATTCCATTTTATTTTTCTTGTATTTCCCTTGGTTTACCACTTTTTAGGGAATTTTTGGATTTTAACCCCTCGTCAATAATAGAAGGAAAGTCTAGAAATGTATTTAGCAGTCTGAATTTAACCTAAACATTATGATAGGCAGAAGTCAAGCAAAGACTGTTTTTACTCTTGTTTGGATAACTAAAAGGGGTGTTTCGCCAACAATATGTAGTTTCTGTCAGATTTTAAAATATTATTTGCAAATTCTAAACTAATGAAACAATTTTTAATTTAATGAACAAAAAAGCCACAAGCCTTATTTTATTTCAGCCTCTAACATTAAATTGATGTGGCTGCTGTCGAACACAGACAACTTCACTCTGGTATCCTCGGATGAGTGTAGTTGTGGAATAAAAAACGATTGGGTCATTTCTTTAATATTAATTTAAGTTTTTGCTATTATGTCGAAAGTACTTTCCAATCTTCATTTCTTAGTGTCTCGGGTCCTGGGTGTAGATTTCTAAGTTCTTTGATCTTAGGATTGCTCATATGAGCTGAAAAACAGTTTGTTCTCTGGTTAAGTTCCTTTCTTCAGAAAAAGTATCCAATTTAGGGTCTGCATTTTAAGAACTATTGACAAATAATGAAAAATTGGGAAAAGAAGTTGGAGAATAGTTCTAACATGGTTTGAATTATAGCAAGGATTAACTGTGTAAGAAGATAGTCTTATTTTTATTTTTAAATTCTCTGAATGAGACGATCAGTGATGACTTGGTTGTAGTGTGAAAACAAGTAGGGACCTTGGGAAGCTGCCAAAGGCTTTCTAGCTCTGGGTTCACCTGTGAACCGCTGATTCCTACAGGAACACTGGACATTCCAATGCCTAAATGTTAACCATCAATTAACCCAGTAAACCTGCAAGATGGAAATGAAGATTTGTTTTAATGTGTTTCACTGGATTCTTTAAAGTAAGGGAAATTTCAGCTGTTTATAGTTCTGTCTTAAATTTTTCCTCTCTTCCTTCTTTTCCTCTCATTTTTTGTAGCACTTCTGGGGCCCAGTAGCCAACTGGGGTCTTCCCATTGCTGCCATCAATGACATGAAAAAGTCTCCAGAGATTATCAGTGGACGCATGACATTTGGTAAGGATGCAGATTTGGATAATTGGGAGGGCATTAAATACAGTAGATCTCCTGCTTGCATTTCAAGATTATAACACCACATGTTACAGTCACTATTAGAAAGTCACATATGGAATGTGGTGGCGTGCAAGAGTGTTTAGAAATATTTATCTAGGAAGTAGTAACATCTTATTTGCCTTTCATATTTAGCATACCCAGTTGAAGAATGTGTCATCTTAATCATTCTAATAGCCAGCCTAATGATATATCATTAAACTTACTTGATATAAACTTACTTCCTGATATTTGAACATAAAGCTATTGTGGAGGGAATAAATAGTAAGCCTTTCAGATAATGAATGGATTATAAGCAACTCTGAGAGACAAAAAAAGGTGGCTGGAACAAATTTCAGCCTACTCTTGCTCTGAAATATGTTCCTTAAATGTTTAAATCATGATCACAAAAATGCGTAGCAGTACAGTAAAAATTTTTATGAGCTTCCATTTAAATAATAACAACTTATGTTACCTGTCAGAGGCTTTAGCAGAAGGGGTTCTTTTTTGATCAAGGCAATGGAACTGTTCATCTCTGTGGTCCTATCAACCCTCTCAGTTTTCTAAGTTATTGATTCTCTTTGCTTTGATATTTTTGGCAGCCCTCTGTTGCTATTCTTTGACATTCATGAGATTTGCCTACAAGGTACAGCCTCGGAACTGGCTTCTGTTTGCATGCCACGCAACAAATGAAGTAGCCCAGCTCATCCAGGGAGGGCGGCTTATCAAACATGAGTAAGCAGATTTCAACTGAGTTATTTTCTTTTGAGGAACTGGGGAGAATCAAACTAACATCTTGTCTGAGGGGGTACTGGAGGACTGGAGTGTGTACAGATGTGCTTTAGCAGTTGGGGAAGCCACTTACTAAAACATGAAAGTTAACATGAAGTAGGATACAGGCCGAGCATCCCAAATCTGAAAATCTGAAATGTTTAGAATGCTAACATGACACTGCTCACTGGAGCATTTTGGACTTTGGATTTTCAGATTAGGGATGCTCAACTGGTATAATGCAGTTATTCCAAAATCTGAAACATGCCTGGGCCTAAGCATTTCGGGTAAGGGATACCCAACCTATATTACTGCTTTTGTAAGTTGAAATAAATGTTATGCAAAGGTGTCTTTCTAAAGCCATCCAAAGCCCTTGAGACTAGCATTGAAATTTTGTTTCTCATTAATTTTTCTTTTTGTTTTTTTCCAGGATGAGTAAAAAGGCATCTGCATAACAACGGAAAATGAAGAGCAAACTCTTGAAGGGACAGCATTGCCAGCTGCTGCTGAGTCACAGATTTCATTATAAATAGCCTCACTAAGGAAAATATGCTGAATGCTATTTTTACTAGCCATTCTATTTTTATAGAAATAGCTGAGAGTCTCTTAACCAACTCTCTGCTGCCTTACAAGTACTAAATATTTTACTTCTTTCCATAAAGAGTAGCTCAAAATATGCAATTTAATAATTTCTGATG
The DNA here is from genome assembly GCF_009761245.1 of Sapajus apella. NCBI lineage: Eukaryota > Metazoa > Chordata > Mammalia > Primates > Cebidae > Sapajus > Sapajus apella. The sequence continues at coordinate 805,679 of NW_022437022.1, forward strand.
ATGGTTTTATCTGCAGTAACATGTATATTATCTATTAGAATTTACTTAATGAAAAACTGAAGAGAACAAAATTTGTAACTACTAGTACTTAAGTACTCCTACTTCTTGACATTGTCTTTAATGACCACAAGACAACCAACAGCTGGCCACATACCTAAAATCTCTTTCCCACTGTTTAAAAATGTTATCTGTGTATTTCCATGCAGTGTGTATATTGAGATGCTGTAACTTAAGGCAATAAAAGATTTAAATATTTGTTAAATGAGCATGATTAAATATCTTGCTGCGTTCCCTAGGAAACTGAAGAACAATGTATCTGAAAAGACAATTATAGGTGAAAATGGAACTCCTTGAAAACTATGAAGATGGCTGGAGGAAATGCAGAGCTGGAAGGCCAGTGTTTTCTGGAAAGCATCGACAGTCCAACTATGCCGAACCTATTCTTACGGGCAAGTGTTACTAACAGAAACGCCCCTCAGTCACTGAGACTCAGGCCAGTCATGTGAGTGTTCTGGGCTTCTCTTTCCCCATCTGTAAAATGTTGCAGAGGCGATTTCTGTGGTGATCTAAGAATTGTGCTGCTTTCCACAGAAAGCTGTTGAGATTGCAGTCCCACAGGAATGGGCTGATCATGGGGCCCAGCGCGGCACTGGTGCTCAGTTGAAGGAACCAACTTCCAAGGGAGGGATGAAGCTGTTAACTAGGAGCTGCTCCAGAGGTCTGACCGAATGACTGAAAGCATCCTAAGAGCACAGTCCTGACTTATTTCACATTATGCAGTTAAGTTAGCTTTTTAAAAAAATGCAGCCGAGTGTGTTGGCTCACACCTCTAATCGCAGCACTTTGTGAGGCCAAGGCAGGCAGATCACTTGAAGTCAGGAGTTCGAGACCAGCCTGGCCAACATGCTGAAGCCCCATCTCTACTAAAAGTGCAAAAATTAGCCAGGTGTGGTGGCAGGTGCCTGTAATCCCAGGTCCTTGGGAGGCTTAGGCAGGAGAAGGGCTTGAACCCAAGAGGTGGAGGTTGCAGTGAGCCGAGATTGCACCATTGCGCTCCAGCCTGGGGGACAAGAGGAAGACTTGTCTAAAAAAAAAAGTCCAACTTGAATCTGAATAGTTTCCTTCTCTGTATTGTAGCCGATGAGAGCAGCAGAGCAGCCCACGCTGAGCAGAGGGGGGGTCCGTGAGGCACAGTCTCCCTCAGGAGTCTATATTCTGTCACTTTTGGGGGTTTTTTGTGACAGGGTTTAACTCTGTGGCCCAGGTTGGAGTGCAGTGGCGCAATCACAGCTCACTACAACCTCCACCTTCTGGGTTCAGGTGATTCTCCTGCCTCAGCCTCCCAAGTGGCTGGGATTACAGGTGTGCGCCACCACATCCGGCTAATTTTTTTATTTCTTTTTTTTAGACGGAGCCTTGCTCTTGCCAGGCTGGAGGGCAGTGGCTCAATCTCAGCTCACTACAACCTCTGCCTCGTGGGTTCAGGGGATTCCCCTGCCTCAGCCTCCCAAGTAGCTGGGACTACTGGCGTGTGTCACCACACCTGGCTGTTCTGTATTTTGATAGAGACAGGGTTTCACCACATTGGCCAGGATGGTCTCAATCTCCTAACGTTGTGATCCGCCCGCCTCGGACTCCCAAAGTGCTGGGATTACAGGTGTGAGCCACCGTGCCTGGCAATTTTTGTATTTTCAGTAGAGATGGGGTTTCCCCATGTTGGCCAGGATGGTCTTAAACTCCTTGCCTCAAGTGATCTGCCTGCCTTGGCCTCTCAAAGTGCTGGGATTACAGGTGTGAGCCACTGAGCCTGGTCTCATATTCTGTCACGTTTATTTTCTTTTTAAGGTGCTATACAGTTCACAAAGCATTGTCATACGTCTTCTCTTTTGGGCCTCACACAGCATGTGGAGCAAGCTGGGCATTGATATAGAGGAGGGAACAGGTTGGGAAGCTGTGAGACACCAGTATTTGGCAGGGCCAGCGCAAACACCAGTCTGGGGACTCTGCTCCTGCTAACACTGCAGCTGAGACCACAGCAGGGCAGACTCTGCAGGAACCCTGCCACACCACAACTCTTCAGGCTCAGCTTCCACAGTTACCTCAGTTACAGCTGAGCGTGGTGAAAAAAACTGGCACAGAGTCACTGATTGGCTAAGTTAGAACCACCTGTTCTATTTTATCATACAAGTAATAATACTTGTGAGAAATTCTAACTCAACAGAGACACAGCATAGAGCGCAGCAGCTGAAGCCCCCATAGGTCTCCTCCACCCTGGGGCTAGCCCTGTAGAGTCGGCCACAGTCAAGGCTTTTTGGTTTGGGATCTTTCTCTTTCATCACCTTGGAAAAACTCCCAACCTGCTAGCCATTAGTGCCAAGTAAGGAGGAAGGGGTTTTCCACACCTCCATTTCAGAGACTTGCCAGCTCCCTGAAGGCATGTCCTTGCAGGTCAGCCCAGGTGGAAGCCTGCAGAGTACCAGGGTCCAGGAGCAGATACTGCAGGGGATTTGAACAGGAATAAGCCCTGATAAAAACCAAGGCAACTTTGTTTTTTTGTTTGTTTTTTTGACAGAGTCTCTGTCACCCAGGCTGGAGTACAGAGGCACTATCTCGGCTCACTACAACCTCCACCACCTGGGTTCAAGCTATTCTCCTGCCTCAGCCTCCCAAGTAGCTGGGACTACAGGTGTGTGCCACCATGCCTGGCTAATTTTTGTAATTTTTAGTAGAAATGGGGTTTTACCATATAGGACAGGCTGGTCTCAAACTCCTGACCTCGTGATCTGCCCACTTCAGGCCTCCCAAAGTGCTGGGATTACAGGCGTGAGCCACCGTATCTGGCTGGCAATGGTTTGACTCAGTGGACTTTTCTGGTACTCCTGAGGAAAGAATATGGAGAGACAGAAGCCAGTAAGGTCATTGCTGCTGGCCAAAAGCTGCATCCGAGCTGAGGGAATCCTGTGAGAGCACGTGCAGTCAAAGCAGACACAGATGCAGGAGTGGCGTGGAATCTGTTTCCCTCAGAGGGACCTCAGGGAGCCACAGCTACTGACAGGGCCCGAGTAGGAGTGACGAGGGACTCACCAAGGGAAGGACTGACTGGCACCTGGCTCGCTTAGAGGTCACAGGAAGCTTTTAACTGTCACACTTCCTCTTTCTGCACAGAGCCCTGAGCACTCGCAAAGATGAAGGTAAGAATGCAAGGCACATTATTAGAAGCAGTAGGAAACCATGTGAGATTTTTTTTCTGCTGTCAGAATTTGATTCCTAATTTCACATAGCATTGAGACCAGTCATGATAAACTATATTCCAGAACAAGAGTTTTTGGGTTGTTTTCTGGTTGTTTTTTTGGGGGGACAGAGTCTTGCTCTGTCGCCCAGGCTGGAGTGCAGTGGCACCATTTTGGCTCACTGAAACCTCCACCTCCCAGGTTCAAGCAATTCTCATGCCTCAGCCTCCTGAGTAGCTGGAATTACAGGCGTGTGCCACCATACACAGCTAATTTTTGTATTTTTAGTAGAGACAGGTTTTCACTATGTTGGCCAGGCTGCTCTCAAAGTCCTAACCTTGTTATCTGCCCGCCTCAGCCTCCCAGCACTCCCAAAGTGCTGGGATTATAGGCATGAGCCACTGCACCCGGCCCAGAACAAGAGTTTTTAATAGTTCTTGGTTGCTTCAAGTTTGCCATATCCAATGTAGCAAAAATGACACTCAGAACACCTTGGAATTCATCTTATAACCAATAGCCTTATCAAAGGGAACTGACCCGTTATTTAAATTGTTTTTCTCTGGACTTTGGAGGTGAAAGACTTCCCGGGCAAGATTAATTCCTAGGCCCTGGGCAAGCTCTTGCTGCTCTTTCATCCTGGGAAATTCCGGAGCTTGTCCTCTAGAGACAGGTGAAATACACTGCCACATTTGGTAAATGTTTGGTTTGTGCTATGAGAGCAGTATGCATGATAATGTTTAATCCTAAAGACTGGAAATCTGATCTGGCCTTTTTAATATAATCTCAGAAGGCATCACCTTAGTATCTTGATGTGTGTTAGTGGAGAACACTGCTGGCAATGGAAATACATTAACCATAAGAGAGTTGGCATTTAAAGTAATCATGGGTGATAAGTAAAATGTGAAAACTCAAAGATTAGGTTTATGCAGAAATTGATTACTTTAAAAGTCCCATAATATATATTCAGAATTTAAACTGCCATATAATATTCTCTCTGAAAATAACTCTGAAGAACTCGAAATAGTTTTCATTTAAATGACAAAATATAAAGCAAGTTAGGAGACTCAACTGAGTCGTGACTAACTTCCAAGATGAAGTTCATACCAGTTGTCAACAGTAAAGTGTCACGTTGGTTTCAGCTCCAAAGGCAGTGCTTTTCTTTGTTATAATAATTTCATGGGGCAGAGGTGACAATGGGGAAATACTTCCTGCATAAGCAGACATTCTCAACCTAGACAGTGGGAGACCTGCACTGGGCAGCGTGACTCTGCAGGGTGCACGCGCAGGGAGAGTGGCCTGCGTGGTGGGCGGTGGAGCAATCAACGGGCTCTAGTTTTGTAATCCTCCTCTGACTGCACTTGGCTTACTGTGACAGGCCTCAGTTTTGTCAGGTGTCTTCCCACTCTCCACATAACAATGGTGAATTTCTGCCATTCCAAACCTCAGACTGGGTTCAGTTACTCTTGTTTTTTTTTTCACATTTTTGGATTGGATTTCAGACATTTTCCTAGATTAATTTGTATAGAGAATTTACAAGCAGTAACAAAAAAGTAAGCACAAATTGTTGTATCACCTAAGGATACTCTGAAATTGCATCAGATTACTGAGAAGACACTAGATGGGCTCAAAAATAATCATTTCTGCTCTAAGGTCTACAAGAGAAGTGCACTCTAGACTGTGTCTAGACAGCAAAGACCGAGCTGGCTCTGGCTGCAGCCCTGGCAGGTCAGTGTCCCCAGGGAATGTGTAGAGGGCAGAGGCCGCAGATGTCTGTGGAGAAGAGCCACCCATGGTGAGACACTGCAGTCCTGATCTTCCCTCAGGCAACTGCTAAGAACTGACCTAAGTAGGGCTGGTCACATGGGATTCCGAGAATTTTGCTGTTATTTTGTTTTTAATGGATATAGCAGGAATCATAGAAAAGTTCGTGAGGATTAGCTACTCCCTGACAACTCTATTATGAAAGTTGCAGGTCAAAATCTGCCTTCCCTACAGACATGCATTTAACAAACATTCATTAGCTAGTACATTGGCAGAAAGCAGGACAACATCACTGTTCTCCTGTGTTCCTGATGAATTGCAGCTCTTCTTCCTTTCAGTCTCTGAATGAGCCATCCATCTGAGGTAGATAGGACAGTATTTCAGCCAAGACATTATTCCCACCTAAACTAATAATTCCATGGGGTAGCTTAATGGTGGTTTCCTATTTCTAGTTATTAGATCACCTTCTATAAAGTAGACGCCATTAACTAAATCTGTTCACTTACACACAAACATGGGTCCTAATGAAAAGGCAGGATACATGTTCAGCTCTTTCCTTCTCTACCCAATTTTAAATATAAGGAATTGATGTGATTCATCACATAAACAAAATGAAGAACAAAAACTATCTGATCATCTCAATAGATGAAGAAAACGCATTTGATAAAATCCAGTATCCCTTCATGATAAAAACCCTCAACAAACTAGACATCAAAGAAACATATCTCAGAATAAAAGCCATATATAACAGACCCACAGCCAACATCATAGTGAATGAGGAAGAGTTGAAAGCATTTCCCCTAAAAACTGTAAACTTCAACTAAACTTTAAAGACAAAGATACCCACTCTCCCCACTCCTATTCAACACAGTACTGCAGGTCCTAATAAGAGCAGTCAGGAAAGAGAAAGAAAGAAACGACACCCAAATTGGAAAAAAGGAAGTCAGATTACCTCTGTTCACTGATGACATGATCTTATACCTAGTAATCTTTAAAGACTCCTCCAAAAGATGCCTAGATTTGATAAATGACTTCAGTAAAGTTGCAAAATACAAAATCAACATGCAAAAATCAGTAGCATTTTTATACACCAATAATATTCAAGCTGAGAACAAAATCAAGAATGCAATCCCATTTACAATAGCCACATGCATACACAAAATGCCTAGGAATACACTGAATCAAGGAGGTAAAAGATCTCTATAAGCAGAACTACAAAACACTGATGAAAGAAATTATAAATAAAACAAATGGATAAACATGCCATGCTCATAAATGGAACATAAATATTGTTAAAATAATCATACTGCCCAAAGCAAGATACAGATTCAATGCAACTCCTATCAAATTACCAATGTCATTTTTCACAGAATTAGAAAAAAAAAAAAAACAACTCAGAATTCATATAAAATCAAAAAAGAGTCTGAATAGCCAAAGCAATCTTTTTTTTTTTTGAGATGGAGTTTCGCTCTTGTTACCCAGGCTGAAGTACAATGGCACGATCTCAGCTCACCACAACCTCTGCCTCCTGGGTTCAGGCAATTCTCCTGCCTCAGCCTCCTGAGTAGCTGGGATTACAGGCACGCGCCACCATGTCCAGCTAATTTTTTGTATTTTTAGTAGAGACAGGGTTTCACCTTGTTGACCAGGATGGTCTCGATCTCTTGACCTCGTGATCCACCGCCTCGGCCTCCCAAAGTGCTGGGACTACAGGTGTGAGCCACCGCGCCCGGCCCCCAAAGCAATCTTAAGCAAAGCTAGAGGCATCACATTACCTGACTTTATACTACAAGGCTATAGTAACCAAAGCAGCATGGTACTGGTAGAAAAACAGACACACAAATCAGTGGAACAAAATAGAGTACCTAGAAATATCACACCTACAGCCGGCTGATCTTCAACAAAGTCAACAAAAATATACACTGGGGAAAGGACACTCTATTTAACAAATGGTGCTGGAAAACTTGTAGAGCCATACATACGCAGAAGAATGAAACTGGACCCAAAGCTCTCACCATATACAAAACTTAAGATGAATTAAAGATTTAAATGTAAGACCAGAAACTATAAAAAAATTTTAGACGAAAACCTAGGAAAAACTCTTCTGGACATTGGCCTAGGCAAAGAAGTTATGAGTAAGACTTCAAAAGCAAATACAACAAACCAAAACTAGACATATGGGACTTAATTAATGTAAGGAGCTTCTATACAGCAAAAGAAATAGGCAACAGAGTAAACAGATAATGGGAAAAGGACATGAACAGACATTTTTCAAAAGAAGATACACAAGTGGCCAAGAAACATGAAAAAAATGCTCAACATCACTGGTCATCAGATAAATGCAAAGTAAAAGCACAATGAGATACCATCTCACACCAGTCAGAATAGCTATTATTAAAAAGTCAAAAAGCAACAGATGTTGGCAAGAATGCAGAGAAAAAGAGGACACTTACACACTGTTGGTGAGAATGGAAATTAGCACAGTGTCTATAAAAACAGGATAGAGAATGCTCAAAGCACTAAAATTAGAGCAACCATTCAATCCAGCAATCCCACTACTGCATATCTACCCAAGGGAAAACAAATCATCAAAAAGACACCAGCTATGTTTGTATGTGATATGTTTATCACAGTACTATTCACAATAGCAAAGTCACCTAAGTGTCCATCAGCAGATTACTGGATTCAGAAAATGTAGTATATGTGTACCATGGAATACTGTACAGTCATAAAAAGAATGAAATTATGTCGTTTGTGGCAACATGGAGCTGGAGGCCATTATCATGACTAAAATAACTTCAAAATAGAAAACCAAATACCACATATTCTCACTTCTATGTGGGAGCTAAATGAACATACTGACACTAGGAACTCCATTTCTAAAATCTATGGCTTTCTCTGCCACCTTGTGAAGAAGATGCCTGCTTCTCCTTTGCCTTCCACCATGACTGTAAGTTTCCCAAGGCCTCTGCAGCTATGCAGAACTGAGTCAATTAAACCTCTTTCCTTTATAAATTACCCAATCTCAAGTAGTATATTCATAGCAGTGTGAAAACAGCCCAGACTTGACTTCTACTACCCAAAATGTCTATGTCACAAAACTGCACTTCTACATCCTGAATCTATAAAAATAAAAATTAAAAGTTAAAAAGTAAGGGATTGGTGCAATAGCTATTTCAGTTGTAACAAATTATTTTGAATGCTTTCTGTCTGGAACATGATAACAGACACATGAATTTTCATAGATTTAATGGGTTTCTATCAACTATGATATTATTCTCATTGGCTCAAAGGTCCTACCTTTGGCCACTGGGAACCCCTTAATGGTGTCCTTTTGATACAATAGCATCAATCTGAAAGCTTTCATGTTTTCTGGCACAAGATTCTCCTGCTCACCCTATCCCTTCCTTGTCCCCAACATGGAAGGAAGAGACATTTCTCCAAGGAGCTCTGGCTGTGTTTATGAGGAGTGGTGTTTGTAGCCAAAAAATGGACTCTTGGCACACTTATGCTGCTATTGGGACATTGCTTTTTGCCCATTTCAGTGGTCAGTGCAAGAAAAGTGTCTTTTTTAAAATCACAAATTCATACTGATATATACATTTCTAGTATTTCTACCTAATTTACTTGATTTTATAATTGATTCTCTTTTCTCTTATAATGAGCAGCATTATTTCTAATCACACAAATGTTGTCTACTTACTTGCTTTATCTAACAATTTATAGAAAAGTAGTTTTACAATAACAATCCCATTATTAACACAAACAGTGATACTACTGAATACAATTTCAAATTTTTCTTTGCAGTTTTGTCTTTAGAATGCAGGTCCTAAGCATGTGTGTTCCAAGTAATAATTCTAAATTCACTTGAAATTACCTTTTACTATGTGTATGTAAGCACCTATCCAATGTAGACGTTAATGCAATTGTTTGTTTTTATTTTCAGTGTAAAGTTTCTGCATTCTAGCAGCTGCTAGTTCTTAGAAGGTGGTGCTTCTGGCTAGTCCTCTTAGCTATAGGAGGTGGAAGGTTGGTCTACAACCAACTTTAAGACAATCTACCATGAACTTTGAGACAATCTACCATGAACTTCAAGATGATCTACATGAACTACGAGAAGATCTACACAAACTTTGAGATGATCTACACGAACCTCGAGACAATGTACATGAACCTTGAGATGATCTACACAAACTTCGAGGCGATCTACACGAACTCCAAGATGATCTACACGAACTTCAAATCAATCTACCAAGAACTTTGAGACAATCTATGTGAACTTCAAGACAATCTACCACAAACTGCTAGACAGTCTACCATGAACTACAAGACACTCAACACAAACTTCAAGACAATTTACACGAACTTTGAGACAATCTACATGAACGTCAAGATAATCTACCATGAACTTCAAGACAATCTACATGAACTTGTAGACAGTCACATGAACTTTGAAACAAACTGCATGAACTTTGAGACAATCTACATGCACTTCTAGACAATCTAACATGAACTTCGAGACAATCTACCACAAACTGCTAGACAATCTACCATGAACCACAAGACAATCTAACACAAACTTCAAGACAATCTACATGAACTATTAGACAATCTACATGAATTCTGAGACAATCTACATTAACTTTGAGAAAAACGGCATGAACTTTGAGGCAATCTACTATGAACCTGGAAACAATTTACCACGAATTTCAAGACAATCTACACAAACTTATGACAATGTACCATGAGCCTCAAGACAATCTACCACAAACTTCGAGGCAATCTAAAGGAACATCAAGACAATCTATATGAACTTCAAAAAAATCTACATGAGCTTTGAGACAATCTACTCGAACTTTAAGACAATCTATATGAGCTTCAAGACAATCTACACAAGCTTCAAGAGAATCAACATGAGCTTTGAGACAATTTTCATGACCTTTGAGACAATCTACATGAGCTTCAAGACAACCTATATGAGATTCGAGACAATCTACCATGAGCTTTGAGACAATCTACATGAGCTTCAAGACAACCTATATGAGATTCGAGACAATCTGCACGAGCTTTGAGACAATCAACCACAGGCTTTGAGACAATCTATGTGAGCTTCAAGACAATCTATGTGAGCTTCGAGACAATCTACATGAGGTTTGAGACAATCTATATGAGCTTCGAGACAATCTACACAAACTTTGAGACAATCTACATAAACTTTGAGACAATCTACATGAACTTTGAGAAAAACTACACAAACTTTGAGACAATCTACCATGAACTTTGAAGCAATTTACCACAAACTTCGAGACAATCTACACAAACTTTGAGACAATCTACACTAACTTTGTGAAATGTACCATGAACTTTGAGACAATCTACCACGAACTTTGAGGCAATCTAAAGGAACACCGAGACAGTCTATACTAACTTTGAAATCTACACGAACTTCAAAAAAATCTACACAAGCTTCAAGACAATCTACATGAGCTTCAAGACAATATACACAAGCTTAGAGAGAATCTACATGAGCTTCAAGACAATCTTCATGAGCTTTGAGACAATCTACATGAGAACGGAGACAATCTACCATGAGCTTTGAGACAATCTATGTGAGCTTCAAGACAATCTATCACGAGCTTTGAGACAATCTACATGAGCTTTGAGACAATCTACCACAAGCTTAGAGACAATTTACACGAGCTTTGAGACATCTATACGAACTTTGAGATAATCTGTATGAGCTTCAAGACAATCTACCATGAGCTTTGAGACAATCTACATGAGCTTTGAGACAATCTACACAAACTTCAGGACAATTTACACAAACTTTGAGACAATCTACCACAAAGTTAGAAACAATCTACCACAAAGTTCAAGACAATCTACACAAACTTTGAAACAATCTACACCAACTCCAAGACAATCTACAGGAACTTTGAGACAATCTACATGAACTTTAAGACAATCTACCCCTAACTTCGAGACAATCTACACGAACTTCGAGATAATCCAAATAGGCATCAGCCAATCTGCTAAGGGCCCCAGTAGAACAGAAAGGTAGAGAAAAGACATTTTTCTCTTTCTTCTGGAGCTTGGACATCCTTTTTCTTCTGTCCTCACACATCTGAACTCTAGGTTCTTGGGCTTTTGGACTCTAGAATTTACACCAGTGGCCCTGCAGGTTCTCAGGGCCTTTAGCCGTGGACTGAGTTACACCATCAACTCCCCTAGTTCTTACTTCCTTGGACTCAGATTGAGTTAAGCACTGGCTTCACTGATTCTCCAACTTATGGTACTTATTACTTCTGTAACTGCATAAACCAATTTCCATTAAAAATCGCATATATATATATACACACCTGTATGTGTATATATATCTATATCTATGCATCTTCTCTTGGTTCTGTCTCTCTGGAGAGCCCTAATACAGGTAACAATCTTAGATACAGGTGGGAGGTTGGTCTACCACCAACTCTGAGACAATCTAACACGAACTTTGAGATGATCTGCCACGAACTTCTGGATGATCTACACAAGCTTTGAGACAATCTACATGAACTTTGAGACAATCTACACTAACTTTGAGATGATCTGCAAGAACTTTGAGACAATCCACATGAACTTTGAGATGATCTACACAAACCCTGAGACAATCTACACAAATTTTGAGGCAATCTATACAAACTTTCAGACAATCTACAGAAACTTTGAGACAATCTACATCAACTTCAAGAAGATCTACACAAACTTTGAGATGATCTTCACAAACTTTGAGAAGATCTACACAAACTTTGAGATGATCAACATGAACCTTGAGATGATCTATATGAACTTCAAGATGATCTACATGAACTTCAAGACAATCAACACAAACCAAGAGATGATCTACACGAACCTCGAGATGATCTACACAAACCTTGAGCAATCTACATGAAACTTGAAACAATCTACATGAATTTGGAGATGATCTACATGAACTTCGAGACAACATTAACCTTGAGACGATCTACATGAACCTCAACAAAAACTAAACAAACCTCAAGACAATCTACACGTACTTTGACACAAACTACACAATCCTCAAGACGCTCTACGCAAACTTCGAGACGCTCTACACAAAATTCAAGATGATCTACACAAACTTTTAGATGATCTATACAAATTTTGAGATAATCTACAGGATAGTCGATACAATCTGCATGAGCTTTGAGACAATCTACCATGAACTTCAAGGCAATCTACACCAACTTTGAGAACTTTGAGACATGAACTTAGAGACAATCTCCACAAACTTTGAAATAATCTACCAGAACTTCAAGACAATCTACACGAACTTCAAGACAATCTACACAAACTTTGAAACACTCTACAGAAACTTTGAGACAATCTAAATGAATCTCAAGACAATCTACATGAACTTGGAGATGATCTACACAAATTTCGAGATAATCTACAGGATAGTCGATACAATCTGCATGAGCTTCGAGACAATCTACACCAACTTTGAGAACTTTGAGACACAAACTTGGAGAGACTCTCCACAAACTTTGAGATACTCTATAGGAACTTTGAGACAATCTACCTGAGCTTTAAGACAATCTACCATGAACTTTGAGACAATCTACACAACGTTCAAGAAAATCTATCAAAAACTTTGATACAATCTACCATGAGCTTTGATACAATTACCATGAGCTTTGACACATTCTACCATGAGTTTCGAGACAATCTATTATGGGCTTTGAGACTCCACCACAAACTTTGACACAATCTACCACGAGCTTCCAGACAATCTACCACAAACTTTGATATAATCTACACGAACTTCAAGACAGACTACATGACCTTTGAGACAATCTAAATGAATTTTGAGGCAAATTACACAAACTTTGAGACAAACTACACGAACTTTGAGACAATCTACCATGAACTTTGAAACAAATTACCATGAACTTCGAAACAAATCTACACAAACTTCGAGACAATCTACATGAACTTCAAGACAATCTACATGAAGTTTGAGACAGTATATCACAAACTTCAAGACAATCTACCATGAACTTCGAGACAATCTAAAGGAACTTCGAGACAATCTACACAAACTTTGAAAAAATCTACATGAGGTTTGAGATACATGAGCTTTAACACAATCTACACAAGCTTTGAGACAATCTACATGAGCTTTGAGACAATCTACATGAGCTTTGAGACAATCTACATGTGCTTTGAGACAATATACACAAGTGTTGAGACAATCTATACGAGCTTCAAGACAATCTAACACAAGCTTCGAGACATCTATGTGGTCTTCGAGACAATCTACTATATGGGCTTTGAGACAATTTACACAAGCTTTGAGACGATCTATGCAAGCTTCGAGACAATCTATGCTGGCTTCTAGACAATCAATGCTGGCTTCATGACAATCTATGCTAGCTTTGAGACAATCCACACTGGCTTAGAGGCAATGTGTATATGTGGGCTTCAAGACAATCTATCTAAACAGGCTTCAAGACAATCTACATAGGATTCGACACAATCTATGCAGGCTTTGAGACAATCTATTGTGGCTTTGAGTCAATCTACTCTGGCTTCAAGACTATCTAGACAGGCTTTGAGATAATCTGCGTGGGCTTCAAGACAATCTATGCGGGCTTCAATAAAATCTACATGGGCTCTGAGAAAATCTACATGGGCTTTGAGACAATCAATGCTGGCTTCAAGACAATCTACGCAAGCTTTGGGACAATCTATGCAAGATTCAAGACTATCTATGTGGGCTTCAAGAAAATCCCTCTAAAAAGGCTTTGAGACAATCTACCCGGGCTTTGAGACAATCTACAGGGGCTTCAAGACAATCTATGCAGGTTTTGAGACAATATATTTACATGGGCTTTGAGACAATCTACGCAGGCTTCAACACAATCTACGCGGGCTTCAAGACAATCTATGCAGGTTTTGAGACAATATATTTACATGGGCTTTGAGAAAATCAACATGAAATCCAAGACAATCTATGTGGGCCTGAGACAATCTATCTATGTGGGCTTTGAAACAATCTATGCAGACTTTGAGACAATCTATCTATGAAAGCTTCAAGACAATCAATGCAGGCTTCAAGACAATGTATGCCGGATTTGAGACAATCTATGCTGGCTTTAACAAAATCTATATATACGGGCTTCGAGACAGATTCTATCCACGTGAGCTTTGAGACAATCTATGTGGGCTTCAAGACAATCTACGGGGACTTCAAGACAATCTCTCTATGTGGGCTTTGAGAATTTCTATGCTGGCTTCAAGTCAATCTACGCTTTGAGACAATCTGTGCTGGCTTCGAGCCAATCTACGCTGGCTATGAGACAATGTATATACACAAGCTTCAAGGCAATCTATCTACATGGGTTTCAAGATAATCTACACAAGCTTTGAGACAATCTATGAAGGCTTTGAGACAATTTATCTACATGGGCTTTGAGACAATCTACGCCAAGTTTTGAGACAATCTACGCAGGCTTGAAGGTAATCTATGCCAGCTTCAAGGCAATCAGTGCTGGCTTCAGGGCAATCTACTCTACCTTCAAGACAATCTATGCTGGCTTATATAGAGAGTATATATACAGGCTTCAAAACAATCTATGCAGGCTTCCAGGCAGTCAGTGCTGGCTTCAGGACAATCCACACTGGCTTGAAGACAGTCTACACTAGCCTAGAGACAATGTATATCGGCGGGCTTTGAGACTATCTACATGAGCTTCAAGACAATCTGTCTATGCAGTGTTCGAGAAAATCTACCAGGGCTATGAGACATTCAACGTGGGATTTGAGACAATCTGTGCAGGCCTCAAGGAAATCAATGTGGGCAACGAGACGATATACTTGGGCTTTGAGATAACTATCTATGTGGGCTTTGAGACAATCTACGTAGGTGTCTAGACAATCTACATGGGATTTGAGACAACTTATATAGGTGGGCTTCAAGACAATCTACACTCTCTTGAGAATATCTACGCCAGCTTTGAGACAATCTATGCAGGCTTCAAGAAAATCTATGCGGTTTTTGAGATAATCTATCTAAGGAGGCATCAAGACAATCTACACAGGCTTTGAGACAGTATACGTGGGCTTCAAGACAATCTATCTATGTGGGCTTTGAGACAATCTACGAGGGCTTCAAGAAAATCTACATGAGCTTCAAGACAATAAACGCAGCCTTCAACACAATCTACGTTAGCTTTGAGACAATGTATCAATGCAGGCATCGAGACAATACACACTGGCTTTGAAAAAATCTATGTGGGTTTCAAGACAATCTATGCTGCCTTCAAGACAATCTACACAGCATTGAGATTGCTGGCTTCAAGACAATCTACACTGGCCTCGAGATGATCTATGCTGGCTTTGAGGTGATCTACACTGGCTTCGAGACAATCTACACTGGCTTCGAGGCAATACACGCTGGTTTTGAGTCAATCTATGCTGGCTTTGTGACAATCTACGCTAGCTTTGAGACAATCTACATTGGCTTCAAGACAATCTATACTGACTTTGAGACAGTCTATGCTGGCTTCAAGACAATCTATGCTGGCTTTCAGACAATATATATTTACTTTGAGACAATCTACAATGCCTTAAGATAATCTATACTGGCATCAAATCAGTCTACGCTGGCTTTGAGACGATCTATGCTGGATTCAAGACAATCAATGCTGGCTTCGTATCAATGTACGTTGACTTTGAGACAATCTACAATGGCTTTGAAGCAATCTATGCTGGCTTTGAGACAACATACGCAGGCTTCAAGACAATCTACACTGGCTTTGAGGCATTCCACGCTGGCTTTGAGATAAAAGACGATGGCTTCAAGACAATCTATGCTGGCTTCGAAAAAATCTATCCTGGCTTTGAGAAAATCTATGCTGGCTTCGA
The DNA here is from genome assembly GCF_009761245.1 of Sapajus apella. NCBI lineage: Eukaryota > Metazoa > Chordata > Mammalia > Primates > Cebidae > Sapajus > Sapajus apella. The sequence goes on from NW_022437022.1 coordinate 821,599, forward strand.
GACAATCTATGCTGGCTTCAGTACAATCAACTCTGGCTTTGAGGCAATCTACACTGGCTTTGAGAAAATCTACACTGGCTTTGAGACAATTAACACTGGTTTTCAGTTAATCTATGCTGGTTTCAAGACAATGTATGCTGGCTTCTAGTAAATATACACTGGCTTTGAGTCAATCTATACTGGCTTCAAGGCAATCTTTGCTGGCTTTGGGGCTGTCTACACTGGCTTCGAGTCAATCTACGCTGGCACTGAGACAATCTATGCTGGCTTGGAGTCAATCTAGGATGGCTTCAACACAATCTACACTGGGTTCAAGTAAATCTATGCTGGCTTTGAGACAATCAACACTGACTTCGAGTCAATCTATGCTGGGTTTGATAATACCTATGCTGGCTTTGTGAAAATTAACACTGGTTTTGAGGCAATCTATGCTGGCTTCAAGACAATCTACATGCTTGCAGTCAACCTACACAGGCTTTGAGACAATCTACACTGGCTTCGGGGTAATCTACGCTGGCTTCAAGACAATCTACACTGCCTCAAGTCAATCTACACTGGCTTCGAGAAAATCTATGCTGGATTTGAGTCAATCTATGATGGCTTCAAGACAATGAACGCTGGCTTCTTTTCAATCTATGTTGCTTTGAGAGAATCTATGCTGGCTAAGAGATAATCTACATTGGTTTTGAGTCAATCTGCGATGGCTTCAAGACAAACTATGCTGGCATTGAAACAATCTACATTGGCTTCATGTCTATCTATGTTGGCTTCAAGATAATCTACACTGGCTTCAAAAAAATCTATGCTGGCTTCTAGACAATCTACACTGCTTTCAAAAATATTTATGCTGCCTTCAAGACAATCTACTCTGGCCTCAAGAGAATCTACACTGGCTTCTTGTCAATCTGCGCTGGCTATGAGACAATCTACTCTGGCTTTGAGACAATTAACACTGGTTTTGAGGCAATCTATGCTGGCTTCAAGACAATCTACACTGACTTCGAGTCAATCTACACTGCCTTTGAGACAATCTGTGTGGGGGCTTTGAGACAATCAATGCTGGCTTTGAGTCAATCTATGCTGGCTTTGAGACAGTCTACACTGGCTTTGAGACAATCTATGCTGGCTTCAAAAAAATCCATGCTGTCTTACAGACAATCCACACTGGCTTTGAGACAATCTACGCTGACTTTGAGGCAATCTACACTGCCTTCAAGACAATCTATGCTGGCTTCAAAATATCTACGCTGGCTTCAAGACAACCTATGCTGGATTTGAGGCAATTTACAGTGGCTTTGAGTCTATCTACACTGGCTTTGAGATAATCTACCCAGGCTTTGAGACATTCAACACGGGTTTTGAGGCAATCTATGCTGACTTTGAGACAATCTATGCTGGCTTTGAGACAATCTAGCCCGGCCTCGAGTCAATCTACATTGGCTTCAACACAACTTACGCTGGCTTCTAGATAATCAACGCTAACTTCATTTCAATCTATGCTGACTTCAAGACAATTTATGCTGGCTCCAAAACAATCTATGCACTTCGAGTCAATCTATGCTGGCTTTGAGACAATCTACACTGCCTTAGACGCAATCTATACTGGCTTTGAGACAACATATACTAGCTTTGAGGCAATCAATGCTGGCTTTGTGTCTTTCGATGCTGGCTTTGAGATAATATACACTGGCTTTGAGGCAATATATGCTGTCTTCAAGACAATATATGCTGGCTTTTAAAAAATCTATGTTAATGTTGGGGCAATCTACGCTGGCTTTATAACAACATATGCTGGCTTTGAGACAATCTATGCTGGCTTTGAGGCAATCCACACTGGCTTCAAGACAATCTGCCCTTACTTTAAGGCAATCTATGCTTCCTTTGAGACAATCTACGCCAGCTTCGAGACAATCTATGTTGGCTTTGAGACAATTAACACTGGCTTTGTAAGGCAATCTATGCTGGCTTCAAGACAATCTACGCTGGCTTTGAAAAAATCTACACTGGCTTTGAGAAAATCTTTGCTGGCTTTTAGACAATTAACACTGGTTTAGAGGCAATCTATACTGCCTTCGAGACAATCTACGCTGGCTTCAAGTCAATCTATGCTAACTTTGAGATAATATATGTTGGTTTCAAGATAACACTGGCTTCAAGGCAATCTACACTGGCTTGGAGACAATCTACGCTGAATTGGAGTCAATCAACACTGGTTTTGCGTCATTCTATGATGGATTTGAGATAATCTACACTGGCTTCGAGACAATCAATGTTGGCTTTGAGGCGATTTATGCTGGCTTTGAGGCAATAAACGTTGACTTCCAGACAATCTACGCTGGCATCAAGACAATCTACACTGAATTGAAGTCATTCAATGCTGGCTTTGTGTCATTCTACACTGGCTTTGAGACAATCTACACTGGCTTTGAGGCAATATATGCTGGTTTTGTGACAATATATGCTGGCTTCAAAAAAATCTATGCTGGTTTTGAGACAATCTACACTGGCTTCCAGTAAATCTGTGCTGGCTTTGAGACAATCTATGCTGGCTTCAAGAAAACCTATGCTGGCTTCAAATCAATTTATGCTTGCTTTGAGACAATCTACACTGGCTTCAAGACAATATATCTTCAATGGTTTTGAGATAATGTATGCGGGCTTCAAGACTACACAAGTTTTGAGATAATTTACATAGACTACAAGACAATCTATGTGGGAAATGAGCCAATGTATGCAGGCATCGAGAAAATATAACTATAAAAGCATTGAGACAAATAACATGAACTTCAATAAAATCTACATGGGCTTCAATACAATCTATGCAGGCCTCAAGATAATCTACCTACACAAACTTCAGGACAATCTACGTGATCTTAGAGACAATTTATCTATGTGAGCTTTGAGACAATCTGTGCTGGATTTGACACAATCTGTGTATGCAGGCTTTGAGACAATCTACCTACACAAGCTTAAAGACACTTTACACACAATTTGAGACAATCCATGCAAGCTTTGAGACTATCTACATGGTCTTCGTGAGAATCTATGCAAGCTTTGGGGCAATCTATGCAGGCTTCAATACAATATACACTGGCATTGAGACAATATACACTGGTGTCAAGAAAACAATAGTTTCAAAACAATCTATGCTGGTTTAGAGAAAACATACTAGGCAGGCTTTGAGACAATCTATATACTCGGGCTTCAAGACAATCTATACAAGCTTTGAGACAATCTATGTGAACTTCGAGACAATCTAAGCAGGCTTCAAGACAATCTAAGTGGGCTGTGAGACAATCTGTCTATGTGGGCTTCAAGACAATTTACGTGGGCTTTTAGAAAATCTTTCTATGTGGGCTTTGAGATGATCTATGCTGGCTTCAAGACAATCTACACCAGCTTAGAGACAATGTATACATGCGGGCTGTGTGACAATTTATGCAGGCTTCACGACAATTTATGCAAGCTGTGAGACAATCTACACAAGCTTTTAGACAATCTTTGCAGGCTTCGAGACAATGTATGTGGGCTTCAAGACAATGTACCCTGGCTTTGAGATAATCAACGCTGGCATTGAGACAATCTGTGCTGGTTTTAAAACAATCTACGCTGGCTTAAAAATATATGTATGTAGGTATTGAGACAGTCTATGCAGGCTTTGAGACAATCTACACAAGCTTTGAGAAAATCTATACAGACTTTAAGACAATCTATCTATGCGGGCTTTGACACAATCTTTGCAGGCTGTGAGATACGGGCTATGAGACAATCTACGTGGGCTTCAAGAAAATCTATCTACGCAGGCTTTGAGACAATGTATATATGCAAGCTTTAGGACAATCTGCAAGATTTTAGATTGTTGAGATTGAGATTGTTGAGATTGTCTTGCAATTTGAGATTTCAAGACAATTTACGCAGACTTTGAGAAAATTACGCAGACTTTGAGACAATCTACTCAAGCTTTAAAACAATCTACTCAGGCTTCGAAACAATCTATGCTGGCTTCAGGACAATCAATGCTTGCTTCAAGAAAATCAACGCTCGTTTTGAGATAATCTACGCTAACTTAGAGACAACGTATGTACCCAGGCTTAGAGAAAATCTATCTATGAGGGCTTCAAGACAATCTACACTGGCTTCAAGACAATCTACGCAGGCTTTGACATAATCTGTTTACTACATAGGCTTGCAGACAATCTATCTACGTGGGCTTCAAGACAATCTACATGGGCTACCTGACAATCTAAGTGGGCTTCAAGACAATCTGCAGAGGCTTTGAGACAATCTACACTCTCTTTGAAACAATCTATGCTGATTTCTAGACAATCTACACTGGCTTTATGTCAATCTACACTGGCTTCGAGAAAATCTACGATTGCTCAGAGACAATGTATTAGGCAGACTTTGAGACAATCCATGCGGGTTTTGAGACAATCTATGCAAACTTCTAGAAAATCCTTCTATGTAAGGTTTAAGACATTCTATGCTGGCTTCAAGACAATCTATGCTGGCATCAAGACAATCTCTGCTGGCTTCAAGACAATCTAGATTGGCTTAGACAACATGCGTATGTCATTGTGACATTCTATATATATGACATTCTATCTTTGCGACATTCTATCTTTGCAACATTCTATCTATGCAGGCTTTAACACGATTTATGCAAGCTTTGAGACAGTCTGTACAAGCTTCTAGACAATCTAGGCAGGCTTCAAGACAATCAACATTGGCTTTGAGACAATCTATGCTGGCTTCGAGAATATACACGGGCTTCAAGACAATCTATGCTGGCTTTGAGAAAATCTATGCGAGCTTCAAGCAAATCTATTTGGGCTTTGTGACAATATATCTCCGCAGGCTTTGACACAATCTATGCAGGCTTTGAGACAATGTATATATACAAGCTTTGAGACAATCTACCTACATGCACTTTGAGACAATCTACACAAGTGTCAAGACAATCTGCATTGGCTTTGATACAATCTACCCTGGCTTTGATACAATCTACACTGGCTTTGAGACAATGTATATGCGCAAGCTTCAAAACAATCTATCTAGGCATGCTTCCAGACAATCTATACAGGCTTTGAGACAATATCTATGCAGGCTTCACAACAATCCATGTAAGCTTTGGTACAATTTATGCAGACTTCAAGACAAACTATGCAGGCTTTGAGACAATATATGCTTGCTTCGAGACAATCTACACTTGTTTAGAGACAATGTATGTATACCGGCTTCAAGACAATCTATCTATGTTGCTTTGAGACACTCTACACTGGCTTTGAGACAATCTACACTTGTTTAGAGACAATGTATGTATACCGGCTTCAAGACAATCTATCTATGTTGCTTTGAGACAATCTACACAGCTTTGAGATGATCTATGTGGGCTTCAAAACAATCTATACAACCTTCAAGACAATCTATGTGGGCTATGAGAAAATCTATGTGGCCAGTGAGCCAATCTATGCCAGCTTTGAGAACATATATCTATGTGTGCTTCGAGACAATCAACACAAACTTTGAGACAATCTATGTGGGCTTTGAGATAATCTATCTCCATGGGCTTCAAGATTATCTATCTATGTGAGCTTGTAGACATATCTATGCAAGCTTGAGACAATCTATGCAGGTTTTGAGACAATCTACACTGGCTTCAAGACAATGTATATGTGCAGGCTTTGCGACAATCTACATGGGCTTCAAGACAATATATGCTGGCTTTGAGACAAAATGCTGGCTTGAGACAATCACTTCTGGCTTCGAGACAATCTACACTGGTTTAGAGACAATGTATGCACACATGCTTTGAGACAAGCTATCTATACAGGCTTGAAGACAGTCTACGCAAGCTTTTAGACAATCTACACAGACTTTGAAACTATCTACAAGAGCTTTGAGACAATCTATATCAGCTGTGAGACAATCTATCTAGGCAGGCTTCGAGACAGTTTACTTGAGCTTTGAGAAAATCATTCCATATGTGCTTCCAAACAATATACTCTGGCTTTGAGACAATCTACACTGGCTTCGAGAATATCTACACATGCTTCAAGACAACCTACACCCTCTTTGAGAAAATCTACCCCAAGTTCGAGACCATATATCTACACGGGCTTTGAGACAATATATCTACACAAGCTTTGAGACAATATGTGCAAGCTACCAGACAATTTATGTGGGCAATGAGCCAATCTATGTAGGCTTCAAGAATATGTATCTACTCAGGCTTCAAAACAATCAACACAGACTTTGAGACAACCTACACAAGCTTTGAGACAATCTATTTACACAGGCATTGCGACAATTTACGTGGGCTACGAGACAATCTACGCTGGCTTCAAGATGATCTACACTAGCTTAGACACAATCTATATATGCAGGGTTTGAGACAATCTATCCACGCCTACAGAGAACCAGCTTGGTCGTGAGACCCCCACCCAGGCAGTGCTGAAGGTATTTGAGACAATCTGCACCATCTCTGAGACAATCTACATGAGCTTTGAGACAACCTACTACAAACTTCAAGACAATCTACATGAACTTTGAGACAATCTACATGAACTTCAAGACAATCTACACGAACTTCTAGACAATCTACACGAACTTCCAGACAATCTACCACAAACTTTGAGACAATCTACATGAACTTTGAGATAATCAACCATGAACTTCAAGACAATCTACACAAACTTTGAGACAATCTACACAAACTTCAAGACAATCTACCACAAACTTTGAGACAAGCTACATGAACTTCAAGATGATCTACCATGAACTTCGAGACAATCTACACGAACTTCGTGACAATCTACACAAACTTCATGACAATCTACATGAACTTTATGACAATCAACCATGATCTTCAAGACAATCTACCACAAACTTCATGACAATCTATGCAAACATTGAGAAAATCTATGTGAACTTCAAGACAATCTACATGAACTTGGAGACAATCTTTGTGAACTTCATGACAATCTACACGAACTCTGTGACAATCAACCATGAACTTCAAGACAATCTACACGAACTTCCAGACAATTTACACAAACTCCAAGACAATCTACACAAACTTTGAGACAATCTACATGAACTTCCAAACAATCTACATGAACTTTGAATCTGCACGATCTTTGAGACAATCTACACGACCTTCAAGACAATCTACACAAACTTTGAGACAATCTCTCAATAACTTTAGACAATCTACACAACCTTTGAGATGATCTATATGAACTTCGAGACATCTACACAAACTTTGAGACAATCTACCATCAGAGCAATTTGGTATCTCGGTGCTTCCATTCTTTGTCATTTAGTCCATCTACACCACTGAGTTCTAGATAAACAAATCAATTTAGTTTACTTTTTTATTTTATTTATTTATTTATTTATTTAGAGACAAGGTCCTGCTCTGTGGCCCAAGCTGGAGAATAGTGGTGCAAACATGGTTCACTGCTGTCTCAACCTCCTGGGCTCAAGTGATCTTTACACCCCAGCCTCTTGAGTCCCTGGGAATACAGATGCATGCCACCACATCCAGCTCATTAAAAAATTTTTTTTGTAGATGAGTGTCTCACTCTATTGCCCAGGCTGATGTTGAACTCCTGGGCTAGCTAAAGTAATTCTTCCACCATGGCCTCCCACAGTATTGAGTTTACAGATGTGCCACTATGCCTGGCCTACCTTTTACTATTTAATTTCAAGTGCTGTTAGAACCTGGATATTTTAACTTTTAAATTTTGTCCTGAAAGATCATCCTGTGAAATTTTATTTTCTGCCCTTTTTGAGTGATAATGTTTCTCTTTAAATAAAAATAATCATATCCAACCTATCTAAATAGCATGCTATGTATTTTCTCACTACAGCTTGCATTGTATAAATTCAAATAACTCTCAGTTAACATTTCTCTTAACTTTATTTGAGTCAGTGTTTAGTTTTCCTATAGAGGGGCTTTAAGAAGACAGCGGTCTTCTTAAAGATTCCACATGATGAGCAGAGGTGATAAATATAAACAGAGCTTTTAGGGTTTTGTTGGAAACCTCTTCACTTGTAAGTCAAAATGCAGACTTTGCTTTTTAAACGTATTTTCTAGCACAACTAAGTACCCTTCAAATAGCTGACCTGCCTCAAACCTTTTAGTGATCACAGTTATTTACTTAAAAAGACAAAACAAAACAAAACAAAAAAAATGGAGTTGTGTGTGGCCAAATTTGTTTAGTTTGTAACAGCAAAACCATCGCTGAAGCATGAGTTTTGCAAGTTGAATGAGGGTTAACACAGCCCAGCTGGATGCAACGTGTGTGGCAGAGGGTGCCATCATAGTGCCTGTGATTTTGGCTGGGAGAGACGAAGTGGAGGCACAGGGCAGGCTGCTTCACAGGGTAGGACACAGGCTCTAGTGGCCCAGCCCAGGCACATGGTTGCTTCACATGTGTCTAATGCACTTCTTACTCCCTAGGGAACACACAACCATCCAGATGCAATAACTCATCAGCAGATCCAGTTTTTAAGTTTTCCTTCATTTAAAGTCAGCCACTTTTATACTTTCTTCTAAAAGCACTTCTAATCAAGAACTGTAACGTCATAATTTTTTTACTGTAAATTAGCATAAATTTCAAGTAAGTTGATACTTAATTGAGCAAAAAGTAACTCCTTAAAAACAGGGCGCGTTAGCCAATTGGGGGATGGGCAATGAAGTTACTTTTTCAGGCAGTTACTTTTTCTAGACAAATGCTATGAAATCTCTGTAGATCAACAAGATCAACTCTCAGTTGGAACAAAGCAAGCTTGCAGTGTTTTTAAAATAGTCTGAAAAATGTGTGAACATATGAGGGAGAACTCTGCAAATTTTGTTTAAAATTTAAAAGGCTCTCCTTGAAGAGGTCCTTTACATCCTTTGTTAGTTGTATTCCTAGGTATTTTATTCTCTTTGTAGGAATTGTGAATGGCAGTTTGCTCTTGCCTTGGCTCTGTTTGTCTGTTACTGGTATATAAGAATGCTTGTGATTTTTGCACATTGATTTTGTATCCTGAGACTTTGCTGAAGTTGCTTATCAGTTTGAGAAGATTTTGGGCTAAGACGATGCGGTCTTCTAGATATACAATCATGTCATCTGCAAATAGAGACAGTTTGACTTTGACTTCCTCCTATTCTAATTGAATACCTTTTATTTCTTTTTCTTGCCTGATTGCTCTGGCTAGAACTTCCAATACTATGTTGAATAGGAGTGGTGAGAGAGGGCATCCTTGTCTAGTGCCTGATTGCAAAGAGAATTCTTCCAGCTTTTGCCCATTTAGTATGATATTGGCTGTAGGTTTGTTATATATAGCTTTTATCATTTTATGATACATTCTGTCAATACCTAGTTTATTGAGAGTTTTTAGCATGAAGGGTTGTTGAATTTTACCAATGGCCTTCTCTGCATCTATTGAGATAATCATGTGGTTTTTGTCTTTGGTTCCGTTTATGTGATGGATTACATTTATGGATTTGCATATGTTGAACCAGACTTGCATCCTTGGGATGAAGCCTATTTGATCGTAGTGGATAAGCTTCTTGATGAGCTGTTGCAATCTGTTTGCCAGTATTTTATTGAAGATTTTTGCGTCAATGTTCCTCATGGATATTGGCCTGAAGTTTTCTTTTTTAGTTGAGTCTCTGCCTGTTTTTGGTATCAGGATGATGTTGGTCTCAGAAAATGAGTTAGGGAGGATTCACTCCTTCTGTACTGTTTGATACAGTTTCAGAAGGAATGGAACCAGCTCCTCTTTGCACATCTGGTAGAATTTGGCTGTGAACCCGTCTGGACCTGGACTTTTTTTGGTTGGTAGGCTATTGATTTCTGCCTCTACTTCAGCCCTTGTTACTGGTCTATTCAGAGTTTCAACTTCCTCCTGGTTTAGTCTTGGTAGAGTACAAGTATCTAGGAATTTATCCAAACCACTGCTCAACGAAATAAGAGAGGACACAAACAGATGGAAAAACATTCCATGTTCATGCTTAAGAAGAATTAATATTGTGAAAATGGCCATACTGCCCAAAGTAATCTGTAGATTAAATGCTATCCCCATCAAGCTACCAATGACCTTCTTCACAGAACTGAAGAAAACCACTTTAAACTTCATATGGAATCACAGAAGACCCTGCATAGCCAAGACAATCCTAAGCAAAAAGAACAAAGCCAGAGGGATCACACTGCCAGACTTCAAACTATACTACGAGGCTACAGTAATCAAAACAGCATGGTACTGGTACCAAAACAGAGACATACACCAATGGAACCGAACAGAGACCCCCAGAAAAAACACCACACATCTACAACCATCTGATCGTTGACACACCTGCAAAACCAGGCAATGGGGAAAGGACTCCATGTTTAATAAATGGTGTTTGGAAAACTGGCTAGCAATGTGCAGAAAGCAGAAACTGGACCCCTACCTGTCACTTTACACTAAAATTAACTCCAGATGGATCAAAGATTTAAACCTAAAACCTAACACCATAAAAACACTAGAAGAAAATGTAGGCAAAACCATCCAGGACATAGGCACAGGTAAGGACTTCATGACTAAAACACCAAAAGCAATGGCAATAAAAGCCACGATAGACAAATGGGATCTAATTAAACTCCACAGCTTCTGTACAGCAAAAGAAACAATCATTAGAGTGAATTGGCAGCCAACAGCATGGGAAAAAATTTTTGCAATCTATTAATCTGACAAAGGGCTAATATCCAGAATCTACAAAGAACTCAAACAGTAAAAAAACAACCCCATTCAAAAGTGGGCAAAGGATATGAACAGACACTTTTCAAAAGAGGACATATATAAGGCCAACAAACATATGAAAAAATGCTCATCATCATTAAATGGTCATTAGAGAAATGTAAATCAAAACCACACTGAGATATCATCTCACGCCAGTTAGAATGGTGATCATTAAAAAATCTGGAGACAACAGATGCTGGAGAGGCTGTGGAGAAATAGGAACACTCTTACACAGTTGGTGGGAATGTAAATTGGTTCAACCATTGTGGAAGACAGTGCAGTGATTTCTCAAGGATCTAGAAACAGAAATTCCATTTGACCCAGCAGATCCCACTACTGGGTATATACCCAAAGAACTATAAATCGTTCTACTATAAAGACACATGCACACGTATGTTCACTACAGCCCTGTGTACAATAGCAAGACTGGACAAAGAAAATGTGGTACATATACACCATGGAATACTACGCAGCCATAAAAAACAATGAGTTCATGTCCTTTATAGGGACTTGGATGAATCTGGAAACCATCATTCTCAGCAAACTGACACAAGAACAGAAAGCCAAACACCATATGTTCTCACTCATAGGTGGGTGTTGAACAACGAGAACACGTGGACTCAGGGAGAGGAGCATCACACACTGGGGACAGTTGGAGGGGGTAGGGGAGAGACACGGGGTGGGGAGGGATAACATGGGGAGAAAAGCCAGATATAGTATGCACCTAAAGTAAATTAAATAAATTTAAAAACATAAAAAATAAAAAATAAAATTTAAAAGGCTACAGACAAGCCCTTGAAGAAAGGTATGTATTTTTTGATGTTGGTATGAACTGACTGAGATGAGCTATAACTGCACAGGTGCCTGCCGACGATGTGCCTGCCGACGAACTGAAATCATGTGCTTGTCTCTCTCCTCCATTGGACAGTAGGCTCCTTGGGAGCTCCTTCGTGAATATTTGCCATAATCATGGACCACAATAATTTAAATAACCTTTATATGTTACTTTCGGACACTTCTGAACTTCCTGTTTATCAGCCTGTCTCCCAGCACACTTCCCTTGCAGCTAGAAAGCAGGGTATTGGCCTGGACTTGGCTAATGGGACACACCCAAATGAGACTTCAGTTTGGAAGTGCCACAAGGAAGCAGGCGCTCTGTGGAATATCCGCTCTGCTGGTCTACTTGCAGCTTTTTTGATGGAGAAGTGATGGTTCTGTCCAGCAGCAGAAGTACAGGCATTAACTAGGGGACAGCAGCAGTGACGGCAGCTTCCTCATTGGTTTGGTTCCACAGCATGGGGGCAGGGTTGGTCCTGGAAGCAAGAGTCATTCCCAGTCTGCAGCATGACTTTGAAAGCAACCTCTGAACCTTTAGTTAATCTCTGCTGCTCAAACTGGTCAGAGTAGGTTCTGTTACTTGCAGTTAAGAACTCTAACCAACCTCAGACAGGTAACATGACTTACCAGTTGTCATGTCGTCAGTTCAGTACTGGACATGGGCATGTGGAAAGGCACAGTGCACCGCCTTCAAAAAGGCCAAGGGAGGGGATTCCTGCCTTTGCAGGCCCAGAGACTCTTGTCAGTGCCAAAGGCTCTGCAAGTATTTAAATTGTGCTGCAGGTGGAAAGTCTTAGTCCATTTGGGCTCCCATAGCAAATTCCATAGGCTGGATGGCTTTGGCAGCAAACTCCTACTTCTCGTAGTTCTGGAGGCTGGGAAATCCAAGACTGCCAGCAGTTCTGAGGTCTGGTGAGGGCTGCTTCCTGGTTTGCAGAAGGCTGTTTTTTCATGGTGGAAGGGTCAAAGGAGCTCTCCTGGGCCTCTTTTATGAGGCCACTAATCCCATTCACACAGCCTGTACCCTCATGACCACATCACCTCCCAGAAGCCCCACCCGCTAATACTATCACAATGGAGATTAGTTTTCAAAACATGAATTGTTGAAGGCACAGCATTTAGTTCATAATATGAAAGAATAGAATTGTATTTAACATTTGCAATAATAAAAGTTTCACATGAACTGGAAAGGCTCATGTTGGCAGGATAGGTGCACTCTCTAAGTTCAACTTCAATAAAAGAGCCTAAGAGTGAAATTAGAGCAGGAATTGCTAGAAAGAAGGAAGGAAGAGGAGGAGAGGAGGCAGAAAGAGAGGAAGAAGGGAGGGAGAAAAGGAGGGAAGAAAGGAGGAAGGGAATGAAAAAGGAAGGGAAGAAAGGAGGATAGGGAAGGAGGGAGAGAGAGTGTGGAAAAAGGAAGGAAGAAAAGAAAAAAATGGAAGGAAGGGAAGGAGGAAGGAAGGGGGAAAAAAGGAAGGGAGAAAAGGAGGGGAGAAAGGGAGAGAAAGACGAAGGAAGGAAGGAAAGGAGAGGGAGGGAGGGAGGAAGGAAGAGAGAAGGAAGAAAAAGGGGAGGAAGGAAGAGAAGAGAAAGGAAGGAAGGAAAGTAGAGAGATAAAGGAGGAAGTTTAAATGTTCTATATGATTCCAAGGTACTTAGCATAAATGGCTCCATTCTGGTTTGGTCTGCTTTGCTGGGGCCTAGTGTAGGAGGCTTGTCTAAAACAGTGGCTTCCCATAAACTGTGTTTAACATTTATCAGTGCCTGTTTGTCACAAAGGATATTTTAAAGAATACAAATGCACAGGCAGATGAATGGATACATAGGGTCAGGATTGGAAATTCCTGAGCAGAAAAGCTTGTCCCCAAGGAGTTGTGTTGTGCTACTGTCCTAGTACACTGATAGGTTCTTGTTGATCAACCCAGAAGCTCTCTGAATCCGGCCTTTTTGTTTTTGTATGGAGGTTTCATTACCTAGACATGATTGATTCAATCACTGGCCATTGTGATTGACTCAACCTCCAGCCCTTCTTCCCTCCAAGGCTGAGGGTAGCCTAAGGCTGAAAGTTCTAACCCTCTAATCACACAAGTGTTATCCTGGCAACCCCCTCTCATGCTGAGGCAATCCAGGAGCCCCCAACCCACATTCATCTCACTGGCATACAAGTAGACACATCACTTTGGAGATTATATGGGTTTTAGGAGCTACATGCCAGGATAAAGGAGGAAGATCAAATATACATTTCCTATTATAAATCATAGTATCACAGAGAGCCAAGTAGAGAAAAACAAAAAAGCCCATACCTAGAAGTATTATAGCCACACCTCAGAATATCAAACACAAAGGAAATTCTAAAAGCTTCCAGAGAGAAAGAACTAGTCACCTATAAATAGGGTAACTGTACACCTATAAGTAAGTGGACCACGTGTCTTAATGTACACAGGACAGTCCTGGGTTACACCTACTGACAGGCATAATTATTAGTAGTGTCCCCTTCACGCTCCAAAGTGTCCTAGTTGAATGATAAATTATATCATCATCCTGCCTAACAAAGGAATAAGAGTCAGACTGATTATGGACTCCTCAATAGAAAAATGGTACAAGAGGAAAATGGTGTAATGTTTTTAAAAAATTAAAAGAAAATTGAATACTAAAAGTCTTATCCAAATTGTCATTAAATGTGAAAGTATAATAAAAACATTCTCATTCATACATCTCCAAAATTTTGCCACATGTTGAAAATACCCTTGAAGGAAGGTTTAGATAAGAGAACGGCAAATCCAGGATATTTCTACAAAACACATGAAAATTATGGGTAACTGAATACCTAAAGTTTATTATAGGACCTGTCAAAAGAAAACCTTTTTAGACAAATTAAACAATTTAATTGAGCAAAGGACAGTTCATGAATCAGCAGCACTGAACCAGTGGAGGTTCTGAGAGCTCTGTTCCTCAGAGTGGGTAGAGAGAGTTTATAGATCGAAAAGGGAACTGAGGTGCAGAAACAGTTGGACTGGTTTCAGCTTTGTGTTGCTGTATTTGGATGTGGTCTGATCAGCAGGAAGCCTGTGACTGGTTGAAGGTCAGCTGCTCCGATTAGCTGACACTCAGCTGTTTGTTACAAAGAACAGTCCTTAATTAGGCTTTCAGTTTATTTACCTACTAAACCAGTTTATATTTCCTTACTTAGGGATATAAGCTATGGCAGCCTCAGGCCAAGTTTTAATTTAACAATCAAAAAAGGAAAATGACTGTTTCCATAACAACCCAGAACTAAAATATTGGCATGATGGGGGCTGAGGGAAGTGGGAGATTAAGGAACATTATCACATGCAAAAATTCTTGACTTGAAAGCACTGTATTGCAGGCTTCAAATTAACTGTTACTATTATGAGAACAAAAGTGTAATGTTTAACTTTTAAACTGGCAGAATACTCAAAATGACCAAAAGAAAGAAGGAAAGGAGACTTTTAAAAAATGAAACAAAAATTCAATAAAAGTAAAATATGAAATAAAATAGCAAAAATAAATCCTATCAAAAGAAATCCTGTCAAAGGGAAACCTTCTTAGACAAAGTAAACAATTTAATTGAGCAAAGAACGATTCATGAATCAGCAGCACCGAACCAGTGGAGGTTTGAAGAGCTCTGCTCCTCAGAGTGGGTAGGGAGAGTTAGGGGCTCTCTTGTTAGGGGCTAATGCAGCTGGTGACCTTATGTTCACACCAATGTTCCCTTACCATTCTGAAAATCCAAGGTCCCTTAAGAATAATACAAAATCTACTCTGCCTGTGCCTGCATAAGGAACATCAAAGCCCGGATGACAGTAAATCTGTTTATAGCATGGTTGAATAAATATTTTAAGCCCATTGTTGAGACTCACTGCTCAGAAAAAAAAAAGATTCCTTTCAAAATATTACAGCCCATTGACAATGCACCTGGTCACCCAGAGCTCTGATGGAGATACACAAGATGAATGTTGTTTTCATGCCTGCTAACACAACACCCATTCTGTAGCTTATGGATCAAGAAGTCATTTAGACTTTCAAGTCATATTACTTAACAAATACCTTTCATAAGCCTACAGTTGCCACAGACAGTGATTCCTCGGATGAATTGGGGCAAAGCAAATTGAAAACCTTCTGGAAAGGACTTACCATTTTAGATGCCACTAAAAACATTCATGATTCATGAGAGGAGGTCAAAATATCAACATTAACAGGAATTTGGAAGAAATTGAATCCAACTCTCATGGGTGATTTTGAGGGGTTCAAGACTTCAACGGATGTAGTAACTGCAGATGTGGTAGAAATAGCAAGACAACTAGAATGAAAAGTGGAGCTGAAAATTTGACTGAATTGATGCAATCTCATGATAAAACTTGAACAGATGAATGAACAAAGTGGTTTCTTGAGACAGAATCTACCCCTGGTAAAGATGCTGTGAACGTTGCTGAAATGACAACAAAGGATTTAGAATATTGCAAGAAGTTAAGAAGACTGACTTCAATTTTGAAAGAAATTCTACTGTGGGTAAAATGCTATTAAACAGCATTACATGCTACAGAGAAATCTTTCATGAAAGGAAGAGTCAATCAATGCAGCAAACTTCGCTGTTGTCTTATGTTGAAACTTGCCACAGCCAACCCAAACTAGAGTAACCACCACCCTGATCAATCTGCAGCCACCAACATCTAAGCAAGACCCTCCACCAGCAAAAAGATTATAACTCACTGAAGGTTCAGATGATTGCTAGCATTGTTTGGTAATAAAGTATTTTTAAATGAAGCCATGATCATTGTTTTTTTTCAGACATAATGCTATTGCACCCTTAATAGGCTATAGTATAAATATAACTTTTACATGTACTGGGGAACCAAAAAATTTATAATTGCAATTTTTTGCTTTATTGTGGTGATCTGAAATTGAATAGAGGACACTCTGGTGAAGCTCTCCTAGGCATTTTTCTACTAACTTTCTCAAAACATAATAAACAGATAATACTACACTTTGGCCCTCCAGAAAGTCAACAAGCTAAATGTCTTGGCATCCCAAAATACTGTTGCCATGACCTTTGCTCTTGACTGGTCCCCTTTTGCCTTTAAGGGATCACTTCAGCCTCTTGGTAGCTATTGCTTTGATTGTGTTTAGTCTTCAGTATTGTACTGGTGAAGCCATATTTCAACTCCTGTTACAATTCTTTGAAGAAATGCTTCATGATCTTGATTCCACTTGTTTTAAATTTCCATTGAAACCTCTGCTTCTGTCTGCAGTTGATCTGGGCATGAGGGTTTTGGCGCTCACCAAGTAGAAAGTTTGCTCTACTTTAACTTTCGGTCAGAATTGGGTAAGCTGAACCAGCTGAGATATCTATGATGTTGACTATTGTTTGTGCTGTTAATTGTCAGTCCTCTTCAGTTAGGGCATGAATAAAATGAATTTTTTTCCTCATAAATTGATATGAATGGTCGCCCACTGCTTCATCTTCAACTTCATCTTCCTCCCTTCTGAAAACAGGTTATAACCATTTGTAAACTGCTGATTCCTTTGGGACACTGTCCTATAAATGTCTTATAAAATATCAATGGTTTCACCATTCTTGCACGCAAACTTCATCATAAATTTGATGTTTGTTCTTGCTTCATTTTTTTCTTCCTTTGTGCTTTCAAGTCATATTGCTATGATAGGGGCTCTTTTCAAATTGATACCTTATCCTTCTTAGTGCCTCAAACTTGGACCTGTTCAGACATGTTTTAAGAAGTTAGTACATGTTTATTTTGACGCAAAAAAGTTTAAAACTCATGCATAGTTTTTTCATAAGACACATTTCCCATGAACTTTTTGAAGACCTCTCATATACATATATATGTGCATTAGATTATTAATTGCAATACCGTTTCTTATTGAAAAATATTAGAAACAACCTAAGTAGTCATTGAGAAAACCATGGAACATGCAGTATTATGCAGATGTGCCAAAAAAGGGGAAAGATCTCTGAAAATTGGTATGAACTGATTTCCAGAATATACTGTTAAATAAAAAAGCAAAATAAGAAGAGTATAATATATTATCCTTCATGTAAGAAAGAAAGGAGATGTGGGAAAGTATACATGTATCAGCTGTCTTGTGCAAAAGAAACAAGTAGAAACGAGAAATTAATGAGATTATTTACCTAGAGGGCATGGGTGGGAATTGGGGTGGAAAGAATGAGAGGAGGGAATGAGAAGAGAAAGGGGAAAGTGATACTTCTGGGTGTAGCTTTTGATATAATTATGGTTCTCAGAACAATGCTCTTCCATATTCCTCCTGCCCAAATTAACATTTAAAATCAACTGTGATGAGGGAACCCAAAATAGAATGCAAACAGTACAAAATGAACCTAACTCAATTATCAATAGATAACACAACTACACTGAGGCGTGGGGAAGAAAATCGCCAAACTCTATGAATTTGGAAAACAGAATATTGACTGTACATTGTAAAGCTAAAGACAAAAAAAGCCAGAAACAGATATACACAAATATTTTACTCTCATCAGGAAATGTGTTTTCCACAGGAGTATGGTGAGAAATTCTGAAACTACTTTGTGTCTAGGACTAAGCAAATAAGAAAATAGACCATGGTGAAGAGGGCCAGATTTCTCATTGTTGGAAAAAGAAGTTATAGGCCCAGGGCAGTGGCTCATGCCTGTAATCCCAGCACTTCAGGAGGCCAAGGTGGAGGGAGATCGCTTGAGCCCAGGAGGTTGAGACCAGCCTGGGCTATACGGCGAGACCTTGACTCTACAAAATATTTAAAAATTGCCCAGCGTAGTATCATATACCTGTAGACCCCGCAAGAATTGCTTGAGCCCAGGAGGTTGAGTGGGCTGTGATCATGTGACAGCCAGGGCAGGGCAAGAGAGACCCTGTCTCAAAAATAAAAAAAAGAAGAAAAAGAAATTACAAATAAGGAAAAGGGGAGGATAGGATGAGTGACAGATATCAACATCAACTTAAGGTTAATATACGTATAAATAATCTTATATTACGTGTATATAGATACATATGGAAACACACACAGGCGTGCTGGTATGTATGTGTGTATATATATAAAATATGTACATATATATATATTTTTTTTTCCTTAACTCCATCTGCCCAGGTGGACCAGAAGCAATGACATCCCCATAGCAATGAGCCTATCTGGAGTGCAGCTATTGGTTCCTAAATATGAATTTTCAAAGAAACCAGGGCTCCTTAGAAAATGATTAATTCCAATGCTATGGTGGGAAGATGCAAGATTAGGTTGGAGCATCTTACAATGCCAGAAATTAAAGAACTGCCCAGAAAATAATTAGGAAATACTGAAAGAAACAAGAGGCAGCTTAAAGAAGCTGCCAGCGACCCAGCCTGGGACAACTTGTGCAACAAAATAAGCAATAGTAATTAGCAATTCACAGGATAAAACAGACACTCATGAATCCACACTAATAGTACAAACGAATAAGGGAATGAATGAATACATATATACTTCATACATACATACATGCCTACAAGCAGAAGGGATATCTCTTCCTTATGGTAGATTTCTGAAAAATAAGTGCAGATTGAATAACAGAAATTAAAAAAAAATCACCATTAGGCAAGTACCACAGTAACAATGCATGTGGGTGGACATCATCTATCGATGCTAAAAATTAGCGGTGGAGTATAGTGAGAAACAGTAACTGCTGTCTTAAAGTATCTTCCCACAAGTTACAGATTAATTCCAGAGGGAAGAACAGTAACTCTACAGTGAAGAAACATGGCTGATGCCACCCTGCCCCAAGCAGTCAGCTAACGGCCCTTGTAAAGACACACGGAGTCAAGGACACCAAACTTTGCTGACGTGATGCACTGAGAACACCTCTATAGTGTTCTTGTCAAATATGCAGAGCCTCAATATCATCATGAGGAAGTATCAGATTAACCCGAATTAACGGGCACTCTATGAAACAGTGGGCAGTAATCTTCAAGTGTGCCAAACCTAGGAAAGATACAGAAAGGTGGCATGCTGTCACATGCTGGAGGACGCTAAGGGGACACGAGGGCTAAATGTACTGTGGACTGGATCGTGGATGAGAAAGAGGCCCCTCAGGAGAAGCTAGAGAGACAGCAGCAGGGCCTGGTTTCATCAAAGACAATTTTTCCACAGCTAGAGGCGGTGGACAGTTTTGGGGTGAAACTCTTCCACCTCAGATCATCGGGCATTAGATTCTCATAAGGAGCTCGCAACCTAGATTCCTCACATGCGCAGTTCACAAGTGGGATCATGCTCCTTCCTATGAGAATCTAGTGCTGCTGTTGCTGAAACAGGAGCTAGAGCTCAGGTGGTAATGCTCACTCGCCTGTGCTCACCTCCTGCTCTGCCGCAGGTTCCTAACAGGCCTTGGGCCACCAGTCCTTTGCCCGGGGGGAGGTGTGGTAGGGGAGTCCTATCTTACAGGATCACCGTCATATACGCAGCCTGTCATTAGCCACGTGTCGTTGTGCCATGTGTGACTGTCCTTCAGGGTCCCTGTCTGCGCAGCCTGATATCTTCATTCGCTACAGTTGGCGTCCCGCTTCCTGCACAGACTGCAGGTCTGCTGGCCCTGGAAGCCATCTTGACTTCAGCACCTGACGGGAGAGCAGCTCAGTATCAAGGCTGATTGGACATCGTTGTTACCTCATCCACACGCAGCAAAGCTCCTGGGTCCTCTGTTCAGTGATGGGAGTGTGGTCCACTAGCACGCAAGATACAACAAACACTTGGTTTATTCTGGTCATTTGAATACTCAGTTGTACCTTTCCAGACCTCACTAGCCCTCTGAAAAGAGAGGTACAGAAATAAGGAGACTCTCTCAGGTCTGGCTGAAATGCCTCTTGCTTATTGCAGGCAAATGGGGCGGTCAGCGTGAGGCAGGACCCACACCCCGTGTGCTCCTTCTCCTTCCATCTGTTTGCTGCTGCTCCCCTTTGTAGGCCTCACAAGACTAGACCCGGCCCCTCCTCCTTCACTTCCAGGGCTCTGCTCAGATGCCTCTCAAATTTCTGTCTCTAAACATGTACACTCTCCAATTAACCCTAAAATTAACATGGAAAAAATGTATGTCTCAGATTATTTAATGTGCTCTAGTTATGTTATTCAGTTATTCACTCTAGAAGCACATGTTAAGCTTCTAGCATGAACCTGGCTCTGTGCCCAGGGAAAGGTCTGAACATACTGGGGCCACAGACAGTGGTCGGCGATGTCAGTGGAATGTTTGCTAAGGTTCACCTTAGGACAAACAGAGCAGCCAGGAAAGCACAGGAGGTCACCTATCCGTGTCTTTAGAGGTCCAGGAAGGCTTCCTGGAGGAGACATCTCAGGTGGGAACCACAAGTCAAGCTGAACTTGGCCAAGAAAGGGAGCCTGGAGGAGCTTGGGGATAGATGGACAAGGCATTTGGGGGGGGGACCAAGGTTTCAAGCAATGAGAACCACATGTAGAAAGGACTGGAAGAGACTGTGGACTTCAGACTCAAAGCCACTGCACCACACACTTTTTAACATATTTCTAACCACTCAGAGACTCCATTTCAAGTATAATTTCCTACCTAAACTGTCACATGAGAATGATGCACTCAATGTTTTCTACCAAGCACAGTGTGAAATCTTATGGAATAGGAAATGCAAAACTGTGCTGTCCAGGTTCTGTATTAATTAACTTCATTTCAAAATGCTTAAAATATTGTCCTTGGGAAAGGTTTCCACATGCCCTCATGATACTCCTCTCCTAAGCTGTCTTCCTGGAACCAAGATTCTTTCACCAGTCATTTAGGTGTTTGTGTTGGGGGGTGTGGTTTGTGTGTGGGGTCCCCTTAGAGCCAGCTCCTGTCATGGGAAGAAGCCAGAGAAGGGCCAGGCGTAATGGCTGACACCTGTAATCCCAGCACTTTGGGAGGTAAGGCAGATGGATCACCTGAGGTCACGAGTTCGAGACCTGCCTGACCAACATGGTGAAACCCTGTGTGCTAAAATGCAAAAATTAGCCCAATATGGTGGCGGGCACTTGTAATCTCAGCTACCTGGGAGGCTGAGGCAGGAGAATCGCTTGAACCCAGGAGGGAGAGGTAGCAGTGAGCCAAGTTCACACCATCGCACTCCAACCTGGGCAACAAGAGCAAAATCCTGTCTCAAAAAAAAAAAAAAAAAGTATGTGTACGATGCAAGAGTTTGGAATAAATCTAATATTTTATCATTGGTCTTTTACTATCTCTCATGATGCCCCTCTCCTAAGCAGTCTTCCTGGAACCAAACCCCTTTCACCATTTAGGTGTTTGTGTTGGGGGGTGTCCTTTGTGTGTGGGGACCCCTCAGAGCCAGCTCCTGTCATGGGATGGTGTCCCATCTAAGGTGCAGACTTCTGTAGGCTGGGCTTGTGCAAGAAAAGAGCAGTATTCCCAGCTCCCAGAATCTCCTGCTGTGCCCGGGCAGGCCTCTGCCTCCCTGACCGGGGCTCTTATCTCTGAATATCTCCTCGCATCCCACCTGTATGCTTCTCTGCAGGTCAGGTGAAGGGAAGGAGATCAGAGGGCTAACGTCAGATGTGGAGACCATGGTCCGTTCATTATTCACCTCCCCTGGCAGGCCTGGAAGCAGAACGGCAGATGCCCAGACAGTGCACAGGAGAAACATGCTTTGTCCCTCTCCACTTGGAACCTCCTTTTGTTTTGTGCCAGGGCTGCCTTAGGTTCAAGGGGCTCTCGAAAAAACTATGTGGCCAGATGCAGGAAGGGCAAGGAAGTAAAGAAGTAAGACTATTCTGAAGACTTTTTTCCAGGTTGATAGGCAAGAGGTAAAGGCCCACTTCAGGTTTCCCTATAGAGTATTGACTAATTTACTAGGATGCAAATGGAGACAGGGGCCCAGGGCCGAAACTTTATGTGATGAAACCATAGTTACTATCGTTATAAAAGCCAATGTGTACTCAGCACGTGGCCCATACTATGTATAGTCACATCTCATTATCTCAGGTAGTTATGTTCTATAAAGTCACTACAAACACACTGAATTAATGAACACTGAATCATTCCTTCTACGGAAAACACAAGGTTGGGTTCCTGAAGCCCCTGGCCACATTTTTGTCAATAAATACACAACCTTGTTTTTATGTGTATTGATATTTACAGACACCTTATTTAATAGTATTGATTCATTAACATTGAACTCATGGCCAACAGCACCGTAACTCTTGCCCGAATGAAGCTTGTCTAACATAGGTATTCGCCCCCTAAGGTATGTCATGGTCTTCTGTGCTGAGGACGCAAGACAGCCCCTCAGCACTGTGCCTGGGGGCCATTTTCAACACTGCATTTTCCAAGTAAAATTTCCTATACCCAAGTGCAGGTTGAGCCAATGAAAACTGCCCTTAGTTCAACCTCATTTATCCTTGGAAAGCAATCTTTCCATGACTGGAGTTGTCAGTTTATTTCATCTTTTTCCATGACCAACTAGTTATTATATTTGAAAATCTTGAAAGCACTTATGTCAGAGGCATGTGAACCAGAGCAACCCCATTTTAAATAGCAGCTGCGTAAAACGAGGCTAAGACCTACTGGGCTGCATTCCCAGAAGGTGACGGCATTTTAAGTCACAGGATAAGATAGGAGGTCGGCACAGGATACAGGTCATAAAGACCTTGCTAATGAAACAGGCTGCAGTAAAGAAACCAGCCAAATCCCAACAAAACCAAGATAACCTCTGGTCATCCTCACTGCTATACTTCCGCTAGCACCATGACAGTTTATAAACACCATGGCAGCAAGAAGTTACCCTATGTGGTCTGAAAAGGGAAGGCATGAGTAATCCACCCCTTCTTTAGCATATCATCAAGAAATAATCATAAAAATGGGCAACCAGCAGCCCTCGGGGCTGCTCTGCCTATGGAGTAGCCATTCTTCTCTTTTTCTTAATAAACTTGCTTCACTTTACAGACGTGCCCTGAATTCTTTCTTACGCAAGATCCAAGAACCTTCTTTAGGAATATGGATCTGGACTCCTTTCCTGTAACACTTACAGATGTACTCTACGCTTTATTCAATAGAAGCACAGAGTTTTATTATTCTATAGATGTCATATAATTACTTCCTAACCTTTTAAAGTTAAGGATATAAGGATAAGACTTCACATGTTAGTATGACTAGGCCACATAGAAATATCTTCTGCCTAAAAGATGCTGAACATGGACTGTTTTATCATAAGAAGTACACGACTTGCTTTCCTGGGGTTCTTGTGGTATTTGTTTTTATCTAACTGAATTTTGATCAAATCTCTACTGAGGCTGTAGGATGGACAATGAAACTTTTTTGGTACTCACCTTTTCAATGGAAAGATTTTAGGGAGAAAATGGAGTGGGTAAAGCAGTTAAACAAAATAACAGACATTCTCATTACCAGCTTACCAAACCTAGAAGCAAACAGAAGAGCAAAAGCTATCAGTAATGACTTTGGAGTGGTATATTCACAAAAATCTCCAAGCTTCTCTGGGGCCCATATGAGACAGGCAGCCCTGATTTTTAATCTCCTTTCTTAGCAGGGTGGAAAACAATAGAGAAAAAGACGCCACTTCTTCATTTGTTAGTGTTTGTTCACGCAGCACAAGTCAGAGAACAGTAAACGCTTGTTCAATGGTCTGCACTGTTTACACAAAACTGGAAAGATGGGTTGGATTAACTATTCCTTTTATAAGTAACATTACACTCTTTCAAACTCTTGGCCGGCCAGTGAACTGCGTGAAGAAATAGCTCTCACAGCCAGGTGCGGTGGTGCACGCCTGTAATCGCAGCACTGTGGAAGGTTGAGGCAGGCGGATTACGAGGTCAGGGGTTCGAAACCAGCCTGACCAACACGGTGAAAACCCGTCTCTACTTAAAAATCCAAAAAAAAATTAGCCGGGCGTGGTGGCGCGCACCTGTAACCCCAGCTACTTGGGAGGCTGAGGCAAGAGAATTACTTGAACCCGGGAGGCGGAGGTTGCGGTGAGCCGAGAGGCCACTGCACTCCAGCCTGGGCGACAAAGCGAGACTCCATCTCCCATTACACTCTTTCAAACGCTTGACAGCTCTCACAAGGGCAAAGGAGTGAGGCAGCCTCCGGAGACGGTCTGAAATACAGCTCCTCTTTCATCCTGGGAGGCGGGTGTTTGCGTCTCCGGATGAGGAGACCCAGCTGGGAGAGCTGGCGACGCCTCCAGGGAACCTTGCGGGTGGCAGGGCGCTGGTCGGAGCACAGCCACCTGCCCCCAGCCGCCCTCCGCTCCCAGACTCCAGCCGAGCGAGGACCCAGACCGGTCCTTGGCTCTGGGAACCTGGGGCGCCGCGGACCTGCCCGGGGGGCCCCTCGTGGGGTCCGGGGCAAGATGGATCTGCAGGGCTCAATGGTCGTGCCCCAGTCGGTCTACACTCACGGCTGTGCGCCCGCTGCGGTCAAGGGGCCCACACCCCCGCTGTGTCCCCGCGCACCTCGCAGACAACGGGACGGGCCACCCCTACCGTCTGCGCCCACTCCGCGGGCTTCACCGACCTCCGACAGGCCTGAGGAGAAGGCTGGCGAGCATGCGCAGACTGCTACGGCGGCCGCCGAGGCCGCGCCGACGCGCCGGAAGTGGGCGGGCCAGACCTTTGGCCGGTCTGTGGGGAGTCGGGTTCGGGGTTTCCTGGAGGGCGCCAGGGGCCGGCGGTGGAGTGGCGGGCGCTACGGCCCGGGAACGAGGCCATGGAGAAGCTGCGGCGGGTCCTGAGCGGCCAGGACGACGAGGAGCAGGGCCTGACCGCGCAGGTAGCGAACCCGCGCCCTGGGGCTGCCCGCCGTCCCGCTCGCAGTGAGGACGCGCGGAGCGGGTGGAGTAGCTGCGAGGCCGTGGGTCTGGGCGTCCTCTGCTGGGCCGGTGGATTTAGGAGGGCTCAGCCTGCTTCCCGGGGAGATTCTGAGAGCTTTCCCGATTTCCATGGGGTCTACTTCAGCCCACTTTGAGACCTACCCTCCGACTTCCCCGTCTGGCCTTCTGACTCCCAGGAAGCCGCTAATGCCTGCCTTCGCTGTCCCGCATCGTCCGTCCTCCCACGCCCTGCTCGGTTGTCGGAGCCTTGTGCGGGGTCTGGCCTCCGGCGGTGCAGCGCAAGTAGCCGTGCAGGGCGTTATCCTGCGAGCTGCAGTGAGCCAGGCCCCTCGCCTGTTGCACCTGTTTGCCTCTGGAGGTAAATGAGGCGCAGTGTGTGTGTGTGTGTGTTTTCTTTTGGAAATACGGAAACTGGAGGAAAAACAACCCGGACGTTGATAAGTGAAAGGTAGCACCTGTTTGCCTCTGGAGGTATATGGGGCGGGGTGTGTGTGTGTGTGTTTTCTTTTGGAAATAGGGAAACTGTAGGAAAAACAGCGCAGTGTGTGTGTGTGTGTGTCTGTGTGTTCTTTTGGAAATAGGGAAACTGGAGGAAAAACAAATCGGACATTGATAAGTGAAAGGTAGCGAGCCCTGGTAAGAGATTTTTTTTCTTAATAAAAGCCCTTGTGTCTGCGCCTTACCCACGAGACTTGATAAGTGTTACTTCCTCCAGCAAGAAGGTTAAAATAGCAGTGGGGCAGGAACTGCGCATGAAGATTTTTGTTATTGCATGCGATTATATTGCATGTTATTGTTGTGTGCTGTCACAGAAGTTGAACATTTAAAAATGAATTGTATTTTATAAGGATCTCCTATTTGTCTCTTCCTGACTTCCTTCCTTGTCATTATACTTATTCAGCACTTCTTGTGGGCAGAGTTCTGGGCTAGCGTTTTGGGTTCAGACAATATAAGACAAGTATGTGTTCTCATTGCACCCTGTAACTCTGTAAATAGTAATACGAGAACCTATAAACAGTAATGTCAGTAAGGCACTATGTGGCTTACCCAACTAAGGTGACGTTTTTTGAGCCACTATTTTGTGTTCCACTTGACGTTCTACATCTGTGCTGTACAATACATATATTACCACAGCCACGTGTGGCCAATTAATTTTTTTTGAGATGGAGTCTTCGCTATGTTGCTCAGGCTGGAGCTCAGTGGTGCGATCTCACTGCAACCTCCGCCTCCCCAGGTTCAAACAATTCTCCTGCCTCAGCCTCCTGAGTAGCTGGGATTGCAGGCACCTGCCACCACTGCCGGCTAATTTTTTTTTTTTTTTGTATTTTTAGTAGAGATGGGGTTTCACCATGTTAGGCTGGTCTTGAACCCTGACCTCAAGTGATCCTCCCATCTTGAACTCCCAAAAAACTAGGATGACAGGCTTGAGCCACCGCGCCTGCCTCAATTAAATTTAAATTAATTAAAATTAAATAAAATGTAAAATTCAGTTCCTTAGTCACAGCAGCCACATTTCCTGTGTTCAGTAGGCACATGTGGTTGAAGCCTACTGTATTGAATAGGGCAGATATAGAACATTTGCACTGCAGAAAGTTCTGTTGGATCGTGCTACTCTAAACTTTGGAGATGCAAATGTGACATCACTTATCTTGAGCTCACTGTCTAGAGGGGTGAAAGACAGGTGGAGAAGTAATCAAAGATTAGGGTAACTGGCTATATATACAAGCACCGTGAGTTCAGAGGACATGATCTCATTATCGAATATTCAAGTTCCTACATATGTTTGGCATAGTTCAAGATGCAGTTGTTAATAACAGTGACCAACACAAAGAAGTCTTTCGCATGGAACTTAAATTTTAATTGGAGGAAACAGTGAACAAACAAGTAAGTATATAATGTGTCAAACAGCCACAGGAAAAGTCAGAGCAGGTTGAGGAGTTTGGGGTTGCCATATTATGTAGATAAGGCCTCCCTGCCACGGTGCCATATGAGCATAGCTCAGAAGAGCTACTGGGATGTCTGGCATCCTGTGAATAAGAGCCTCCAAGGCAGAGAGCACGGCAGATATGGAGTCCCAAGTGGAGTGTGGCCAGCATGTTCAAGGCCAGTAAGGAGGCCAGAGGGCCTGGAGCAGGGGGACAGAGAAGAGGGACGAGTACAAGAGAAAAAGTGAGGCAGGAAGGGGGATTCTCAATTGTGGGGGTTCTCATAGGCCATAGAAAGGATTTTAGCTTTACTCTGAGCATGACAGGAAGCCTTTGGGTTTTGAGCAGACTGGTGGCATTAATTTATCATGTTTCACTTCAAAGATCACCATGTGGAAGATAGTAATGAGAGAAGAATGCCTAATATTATACAATTTAAGCTCTCGCTGCCTTTTCCACTTAGAAGATTATAAGTATATGGGCTGGGAATGGTGGCTCACGCCTGTAATCTGAGCACTTTGGGAGGCCGAGGCAGGCGGATCACAAAGTCAGGAGTTCAAGACCAGCCTGGCCAATATGGTGAAACCCTGCCTCTGCTCATAATACAAAAATTAGCCAGGCGTGGTGGCGTGCACCTGTAGTCCCAGCTACTCAGGAGGCTGAGGCAGGAGAATAGCTTGAACCCGGGACGTTGCGGTGAATTGAGATCACGCCACTGCACTCTAGCTTGGGCGACGGAGCAAGAACCCTCAAAAAAAAAAAAAAAAAAAAAAAAGATTGTAAATATAATACCTACCTTATCTACTTCCCTTCACTATTCCTGTGGTGGGTCTGGGCGAGGTGGTTAGGAGGAGAGTGTAGAGAAAGTCGAGGAAGAAGCTGTCTTTCCAGTGAGAGGAAGCTAAAGTGGCAGAGGAGACCCCCGGAAGGAGCAACTGATGAGGTGGGAGGACAGTCAGGAGAGCTGATAGGAGGTGGGAGTTGAAGAAAACATTGCACGCGGGAGGGAGTGAAGTGTCCTGCGCTGTTGAGTTGGAAAGGACACTGAAGTCTCGAAAATGTCCCTTGGAATTAAGGGCAGGGAAGTGACGGGTTTCAGCCAAGTGAGGGGCAAAGGTAGAATGGTCAAGATGAGCTTCCCAGTCGCTGTGCTGGGTATATGCCAGCTGGGGGTCCCGTCCCCTCCCACAGCCTTAAATAAGGATCCCTGGGAAAGAAGGCACTGGGCTAAGGAGGGAAATACATGAAAAGGCGTGGCTGGCCGAATGGGGCCTTAACTGCACCTCCCCAGGGGCTGCAGTACCTGGGCAGTGCTCCAAGTCTGGTGTGTGCAGAGGGTGTGTTCCCCAGGAGGCCTGCCAGGGAGAGCCAAGAGCCTGTGTAATTGCCTGTGGCCAACCCCGAAATCACTCACAGTTGTTATGTTCTGAATGTTTGTGTCCCCCCAGAATTATTATGTTCAAACTTAATTCCCAAGGTGATGATATGAACAGGAGGGGCTTTGGGGTGTGATCAGGAATGGGATTCATACCCTAATAAAAGAGGCGCCGAACCACATGCAGTGGCTCATACCTGTAATCCCAGCACTTTGGAAGCCTGGGGCAGGAGGACTGCTTGGGCCCAGGAGTTCAAGACTAGCCTGGGCAACATGGCAAGACCCCATCTCTACAAAAAATTTAAAAAAATTGGTTCAGCATGATGGTGTGTACCTGTGGTCCCAGCTGTGTGGGAGGCTGTGGTGGGAGGATTGCTTGAACCTGGGAAGTTGAGGGAAAAAAGGACCTATTGCCCTTTCCACCATGTGAGGACTCAGAAGGCATCATCTATGAACCAGAGAGGAGTCCTCATCAGACGCCGAATCTGCTGGTGCTTTGACCATGAACTTCCAGTCTCTAGGACTGTGAGAAATAAGTGTCTGTTGTTTATAAGCTACCCAGTTCACAGTATTTTTTTAAGAGAATTAAATCGTTTATTGGCTACGATTATGGATGATGCACAAGCTTCATTCCCATCTAAAATGCTATCTGGTATCATTATTCAGTTTAGATATTTTGCACGGGGTGTGCCAACATCATTTTTATAACCAATAATTCTATGATTTTGCTTGGGCGATCACCTTTCGTGTTGAACTGCAGGTCACAACAGTAACTGTCAGTTCAGCTACACCAGGCTTACTGAAGAGAGTGGCTCTCCACCCAAGCAGATTGTAAATAAGTTCCAGGTAAAACCTGGCATTACCCTGAGGGATTCTGACTTCACACCGGTGGGGGAATTTACCAAGATGGCTTCAGAGGAGACTAACTTTACATAGCACATTTTTAAAAAAGACACATTTATTCAGCGTTATGATCAGACTATTAACATTTAGCAATCAACAGCATGGATCCAAGAAAAAAAAAAAAAAAAAAAACTACATTAAAACCCTTTGTTGGAATGCTTGATACTTTCTGCAGAACGGAAACTAACCTGTTAATAAAATTAGTCACAAATACAGTCCTGGAGTTTTTTGCTCATACACATGAGTGTTGCCTGAAACATGTCTTCTTTGTAGCAGCTGGGCTCTGCCACCACTGTGCTTGGCTGGCTGAGTTCACAAATGCCTTGTAACCTGTAGCTTCCCTGTTACTTCTCCGGCCCTCCTCTCCTGCTAAGCTTTGTTTCCTGGCAGTGATTAAAGTCTTCTGACAGTGCCATGGCTACTGCTGCTACTGGAACCGCCATAGCCACCTTCTTTTTTGGAACCCATTTATGCCCAGTGTTCCATTATTGGAATGCTAAGCATGTGGGAGTTATTTATATTCTACTTTCTCAAGGTCATCGTCAAGGTCTGATTTTTCAAATTCAAAGAAAAATTGCAACCTCAGGCTTAAAGGGGTTAAAATCTTCTGCCAGTGCCAAGGTAGCTATTGCTGCTACTAGAACCACCATAGCACCTTGGTTTTGTAGTTTGGCAAAGTATTGGCCTCCACCACAGTAGGGGCCAGAGCTTCTGCCTCCAAAGTTTCCTCTCTCTATGGGTCCAAAATTAGAAGGCTAATTGTTGTAATTGCCAAAATCATTGGTGCTTCCACCACCTCCAGAATTGATTCCATCATTACCAAATCCATGACAGCCATCCCCTGTGCCACTCTATCCACTGCGACAACTGTGGACAGCAGCCACCAAAGCCACCATGACCACTGAAGTTTCCTCCATAACCAAAGTCGTCATTCCCACCAAAACCACCTCCACAACCACCACAAAAGTTTCCAGAACTTTTGACCTCTGGCTGGATGAAGCACTCACCGTTTTCTGGCTTTCACAGGACTTCCCTAATTGCACAGTTGTGATCATTCACAGTATGGCATTTCTGAGTGACAGTCTTGTCCACAGGGTCATGGTTGTCAAAGGCTACAGAGGCATAGCCTCTTTTGTTGCCACTGCCTCTGTCAGTCATTATTTCAGTCACTTCAGTTTTTCCATACTGTTGAGGATCTCTTAGGTGATGTTCTTTAGTGTCTTCTTTCATGCCACCAACACATATCTTTTTCACATTTAGGTGGGCACCTGGTCTTTGAGAATCTTCTTAGACAGCTCTTTGGTTCCACAGCTCTTCCGTCTACCTTGTGTGGCCTTGCATTAATGGCTGCATCCACCTCCTCCACAGTGGCATAGTGAAAGCCCCTGGAGTGCTTGGTGTTTGGATATCAATTGCTCAAAATGGCTTCTCAGGTTCTCATCAGTTGTTTCAAAGCTCAACCCTCTGGTGATGAGCCTCCACAGCACTTCAGGCTCCTTGAGTGACTCTGGGTTAGGCTGGAGTACAGTGGTATGATTTTGGCTCACTGCAACCTCCAATTCCCGGGCTCAGGTGATCCTCCCACTTCAGCCTCCCGAGTAGCCTGGACCACAGGCGTGTGCCCCCATACCTGGATAATTTTTGTATTTTTTTGTAGAGATTGGGTCTCCCCATATTGCCCAAGCTGGTCTTGAACCTGGGTTCAAGCGATCTGCCTGCCTCAGCCTCCCAAAGTGCTAGGATGACAGGCATGAGCCACAGTGCTTGGCCTTTGGTATATTTGTTGTAGCAGCCAGCACATAGATTTTTTAACCAGGAGCTGGACACCTTACCCAGCACTTAGGACAGGCACATAGCAGAACTCAGTGTTTATTGAGCCAGTTGGTGGGTGGGTGGGTGGATGGATGGATGGATGGATGAGTGTGCAGGGGCTAGAAGGTGAAGTCTGTTTGTTTAAGATGGAAGGGGCTTCAGCATGTTTAAAAGTTGATGGACACAGTTTCAGAGAGCGAGAACATGGTTCACTAGAGGAAAAAGCCCGATAGCATAAATTCCCTGAGCAGGTAAGGGGTTGGCTGTAAAGCAAGGTGGACAGGTGGATCTCAGCTCTGTGGGAAACAGGAAAGGAAGAGAGGATGGGTGTTCTTTCTGGGTTTGGTGGTTTGGTAGCAGTAGGAAGGTAAGGGAGTTCCCATTGATGGCTTTGGGTTTCTGTGTATGAAGTAGGGGAGGCTATCTGCTAAGAATGGAAGCATGGGGCAGGAAGTAGAGGTTTAAAGCGAGTTAGAGTAAAATGCAGGTTGAGGTAAAACAAGAAGCCTTAGCTTGCCAGGCAGTGGCATCTGCAGGCTGTCGGGGGCTGATGAGGACAGGCTCAGGAACCCCTGCCCTGTGCCTGACTCCACCCAGCAGTGCTCAGCTCAGCACCTCCTAGAGCAAGAGGAGGGAAAGCTGCACTCTGGATTTTCCCAGGTGGAGGCAGCAGAAAGGGAATTTGAATGTCCTGTCGAAGTCACTGAAAAAAGGAAAGGAGAACGGCTGATGAGGCGTCCAGAAGGCTAAGCAGTCAGCATGATGGGAGCCAAGGAACCAGCCTGCTGCCAAGAAGAAACAGGTCAGAGAGCGGCAGCTGGAATTTTGGAGATGGGTAATTTCGGGTTGAAAGACTTCCTTGGGATGGGTCGCTGAGTGGAGTGGAGGGGAGAGGCCATTGGAGATTAGGGGATGAGGAACAGAAAGGCCAGGCTGCCCACGTGGTCGTGGAAACCGTGCAGATTGCTGCAAGGATCCGGGTAGGCCCTGTGATGAAGAGTGCTGAATGAGGAGGAGGAAGAGGATGGCTCTCAAAAGTGTGGCCCCCAGCAGCAGGTGTGGTGAGCAGGGAGCTGGGGGAGCGGCAGTTCTGCCTGGAATGACCCTGAGGAGCAGAGCTCCTGGAGGAGGGTATGGGGTGGAGCCCACCCCAGAGGGTCTGCAGATGCCTGTGTCTTTTTCTCACTTGTCTACACAGCTTTGTCTTTTTATACCCATGGGTATTTTGAAAAAGAAGTGGGAGGAATACTGGGTTCAGTGTCATCATTAGTCAAAAGCTGTGTGTGTTTCCTGTGTTGAGATGGCAGTAGCCCAGGAGCAAGGCTCAGGTCCTTCCAGCTCCGCTGTTTCCTGGTGCTTCGTGGATTAGAGCTGTTCCCCAGCTTCTCCGTCACTTACAGGAGTGGGTTTCAGCTGTGCTGTGGGAACCACTCATTCAGTCTTCATGTTGTTGCTGCTAGGACTACATTTTCCTCTGTAACGTTTCTCACCTACTTTTTTAAAAAAAAATTAATGAAGTACTAGCTGCAAGCAGTGCTGTGTTTATTGCGACAGGAAGAGAGCGCCTGAGAATGGGGAGTGTGGCGCTTGCTGAAGGACAGCATGTTCTCCTGGCTTCCTCTTCCTGTGGCAACAAATAAGTATAATGATTTGATTTGGAGAGAGGAAGAGGTGGCAATTTTGTTTCTTTTGTAAGACTAAATTTAAGAATTAACAAAGTTGCTGGTTGTGGTGGGATTGCTCCTGATTGGTGGTAAAAGAAAGCAGCACGTAAATGCTTATGCTAAGCAGGCCCGCATAGTGGCTCACGCCTGTAATCCCAGCATTTTAGGAGGCCGAGGCAGGCAATCACTTGAGGTCAGGAGTTTGACACCAGCCTGGCCAACATAGTGAAACCCCATCTCTACTAAAAATACAAAAAATTAGCCAGGTGTGGTGGTGTGGGCCTGTAATCCCCACTTCTCTGGAGGCAGTAGTAGGACAATTACTGCATCCTGGGAGGTGGAGGTTGCATTCAGCTGAGATTACACCTGAGAAACAGAGTGAAGCTGTCTCAAAAAAAAAAAAAAAAAAAAAATTCTTATAAGCAAACCTGGGGGCTCAGAGTTCCATCTGTCTCCTGGTTGGAAGATGCACTGCCAGGTTTTCTTTCATGTTGGAAGCATTTTGCAGTTTTCCCAATTAGGAGTTAGGAAATCTGTGTTTGTTTCTGTATCCTGGACAATTTGCAAGACTTGACAAATCATTTGCTTGTGTATAGAATATTCCATTGTTTACAAATGAAAATAATTTGTCATGCTGTTTCGCTTTAAAGATCAATACATGGAAGATGGCAGTAAGAGGAAAAAATACCTACTATTATACAAATAACCATGCCGTTTCATGCTGAGAGAAAACTAGCTATTGAAAACCAACAATTTAACTTGTGATTTAAACTTATAAGAGAAGTAAAAATGAATGCTTTCCTCTCATTAAATCCTCACATCATTGTGGACTCACACTAATCTATAGAAATCATTAGTTTATTCTTTCCATTTTTAATTGACAAAAATTGTATATGTTGTGTACAGCATGATGTTTTGATATATGTATACTTTGTGGGATGGCTAAACCAAGCTAATGAACATGTCTCCATTTTTTTAAAACAGATCATTTGCTATGTAGTTCAGTCTTTCCAGCTTATTCTGTCCTGTGTAGTTAAAATATAGTTACTGTGTATTCTTCCTGATCAGTAAAAATGAAATTTAGATGTTTTTATAGGCAATTTCACTTGTTTAAAATCAAGTGTTTAGTTTTGCTATAAACAGATGACATTGCTGGAAACAAGAATGTCTGTGAATTAAAACTTAAAAAACATTTAAAGTGTATTGAAGAGTGATATATGTGTCATTACAGAATACTTAGTTATTTTTATCTACTTTTCATGCTACATAAGGATTCACACATTAATCTCTTGAGGTAAGGAATGTAACCAAATGTATTTTGAGCTATTGCATGTAAAACTTTCTCATTTTTCTTTATTCTTGAAAATATATTATAAGCATATAGTTGTTTTTTTTTTTTTTTTTTTTTTTTTTGAGACGGAGTTTTGCTCTTGTTACCCAGGCTGGAGTGCAATGGCACAATCTCGGCTCACCGCAACCTCCGCCACCTGGGTTCAGGCAATTCTTCTGCCTCAGCCTCCTGAGTAGCTGGGATTACAGGCACGCACCACCATGCCCAGCTAATTTTTTGTATTTTTTTTTAGTAGAGACGGGGTTTCACCATGTTCACCAGGATGGTCTCGATCTCTTGACCTCGTGATCCACCCGCCTCGGCCTCCCAAAGTGCTGGGATTACAGGCTTGAGCCACCGCGCCCGGCCTATAGTTGTATTTTTAAGTGGATGGGGTAGTATAAATTAGAAATTTAAATTTTGGAATGTAAATCCTTACTGTATATTTCTAGTTTTTTGACACAGTTACTGTTAATAGATACTTTTTCAGCCTTATTGGGAAAATATGTTTTAATAGTATAATAATCTGTGTTTAGTTCACCACTACCGTATGCTAGGTTACATACTGTATAAAGTAGATGTAATTTCTACTTTTTTCCCCACATAATTTGGCTAGAATTTGCATAGCATATAGGAATGCTGCTCTAGAATAAATAATCTTTTCACAGTGTGTTTCTACAGTGGGTGAGGAGGGGGCCCAAAGCTTTTATGGGTTGGATTGAAAGAACTTAGAATGGGCACCGTCTGGTGAGTGCTGTGATGGTCTCTGCTGGGACTGCTCGGGCTCCCTTCTGTAGGTGGCCAGCGTCCTCTACCCTGGATGGTGTCATCCCACTCCACCCCACCCTGCAGCCAATGACCGGCTAAAGGGAGGTGGCATCTAGAAGGCCAGCCTCTGCGTTTGCACTGCAGGCCCAAGCTGTCCTCTGGGTGAAACCATGTTGTTGATTGGTTCCTTCCGCTTCTCTATCTCGCTTCCCTCAGTTCTTAAAGGTTTCTGCTGAGAGCAGTTCCTGTCTCCCCTCCGACTCTGCATCTCAGAGCCTAAGGAATTTGTCCTATGGAGGCTGAAAGAACTGATAGTGAACCCTGCATACTCTTTCCCAGCCTCAAGAGTTTCAGTGTTTTACCTGGCTTGTTTCATCTGCCCCCTGTATTTTTTAATCTTTGTGTATTTTATAATGTATCTCCTATGTCATTTTATCCATATCAGTGTATATTGGCTGTCCCCAACAGATAAGGACTTTTGTGAAACACATTATCAGACTTAGCAAAATTAATGGTTATTCCTCAATATCATCTGCTACCCAGACCATGGTTATATTGCCTGTAACAACCGTGGAATCTTAATATTTGTAAGTGACACTATGATATGCAAAATAGATGATTCAGACTATGTGTTAAAACTTTGCTTTAATTTAGTATAAAGAATCAGATTGGTAAATAGTGAATTAAGAATATATTCTAAAATTTCCCATTCTTTGTTAAGGTCCTGGATGCCTCGTCCCTTAGTTTCAACACCAGATTGAAATGGTTTGCCATCTGCTTCGTATGTGGCATTTTGTTTTCTATTCTTGTGAGTTAAGGCTTTATATTGTTTAATAATTTTTATTTTGTATTGTGTTAGACTAATAATTCCATTTAGTACCAAAAAGGAATGTACTTTACTAAATCCCTGTTAGACTGTTTTGGTGGAACATATTAATTGAACTGAAATAAAGAGGTAGAGATCAATGAAAATATGTAGAAATTAATATTTTGGGGAGTTTTGTGCATTGTTGAAATAATTTAAGAAAAATTTATCAATGTGTTAAAAGATCTGGAGAGTCAGTAATTTAGATGTTTATTACTTTTCATACTTGCCATTTAACATGAATATTTAACTAACAGAGTGAGATTTACTGATAAGCACAGAGTTTTATTATGGCTTATTTATATATGCTAGTGCAAATAGGAAGAAGATTCAAGTTAGCGTATAACACTGAAAATTAACTTTTTTCTGTGTAATCAGACTAGAGTATCTACAAGCAGATTTGCATTTAAACATTATATTATTACATTGAAATTGTATTACTTACAGTAGCACATTTATATTTTAACCATTAAAATCATAAAAGCATTTTTAAATAATGATGGTATCTTAGGGAACTGGATTGCTGTGGCTTCCGGGCGGCATAAAGCTTTTTGCAGTGTTTTACACCCTGGGCAATCTTGCTGCATTAGCCAGGTACGTAGCCAAGTTTGCTTCTCAAAATATCTTGTTTGCTCTTGCTACCAAATGTGCCTTTCTAATAAGCACTTTCCTAATAGGATGTTTCTGTAACTCTGTACATACTGTGAATTCAGCCACAAGATTTACATTCATTAAATAAGTATGTATTGACCGCTGCTATATGCCATCTCCTGTAACAGACGGTGGTAGTGCTAGGAATAGCCAGCGTTTTGGGGGCGCTTACTGTGTGTCTGGGACTGTTGTAAAGTGTTTATATGTCTTATGACAAGCTTATGAGGTAAGTAGTAGTATCATCCCATTTATAGCTGGAGATAATAGCACAGAGCAGGGGAGTCAGTGCTGCCGGTGGCGATGAACCTTATGCATGGGTGAGGCAGGAATCCTGCAGACAGTGGGCTTCAGAGCCCAGACTGGTAGCTGCTGCACTCTAGGCCTTGCTCTTGTGGAGCTTACATTTTAATGAAGAAGATGTTCACATAATCTAGGAAAAGAGCGGATGGCATTGGTGCTGTGCAGAGAATTAACATAGGGTGTGGCAGCAGTGACTGAGGGCTCATTTAGATGGGGAGGATGGGAATCCTTCTTCGAGAATCTTTGATATATCTTTGGGTTGTTAATTGTCATAGTCCCTTTTGTGCTGCAGTAACAATACTGTAGACTGGGTAACTTAGGAAGAATAGAAGTTTGTCTCACAGTTGGAGGCCTGAAGTCCAAGGTTAAGGCACTGGCAGGCTAGATTTCCTGCTGATGGATGCATAGCACAAGGGGAAGATCCCAGTGTCCTCCCAGGAGGAAAGAGCAGCCTCCAGGCAGCCCCTCCTCTAAGGGCCTTTGATCCCTTTCAGAGGGAGGAGTTCTGAGTTCTCACAGCCACGTCCATCCGTGCTTCATACCACCATACTCACGGCACCTTCAAACCATAGCATGTCTATTGGAATAGTTGTAAAGTTTCTTTACAAGTTAAGGAAAAAAATAAAACAGATTTAGTGAGAGATTTTAATTAAATAAACCAACAGGGTTTCTTTTTCTAAAAAGGGGTTTATTTTTGCATAACCAGATAAATTAGTAGAACCCGTACCTCAGCTAATTTTATTTGTTTCTAATAGTACATGCTTTTTAATGGGACCTGTGAAGCAACTGAAGAAAATGTTTGAAACAACAAGATTGCTTGCAACAATTATTATGCTTGTAAGTAAATAGTGATTATTTTTTAAGACTTTTATTGAAGTAGTCTTTGCACTGTTATTTTATGAATAATTACCTGTTCTTATGTATGTATACTTCTTGTGTTGAATATGATAATTATATCCTCTGGGCTGTGTGCTTATAGAGTTCAGATGGTACAGTTTTGTCTAAGGCTGCTGGCTGGGTAAAGCCTGCTTCTATTGCGTATATGGAACGGTGTAGCTGTGTATTTAAATGAACGCTAGAGCTCAGTGTGCTTTCATTTTTAAGCCCTGCTGATGGTTTCATAAGGGCTTCTTGTTTGTACCCTTTGGAGGGTGGGTATAGACAGATTACTTCAGTTTCCATATGAATATTCCCAGGGAGAATTAGCACTATTTGTCATCTGGCTTTTGTCCTTTCCCTGTGTGCCTACTTGACAAATTCTAACAACATGGCTCCCGTAACAGTATCTCTAAATGTGCCCTTCATTGCATTGTGGGTTCTATCCACACACTCAGGTCATCGCTCTTATCTTGAGACTGGGTGGCAGGTAGATGAGAGTTTACACTTCGGTTAGAAGGGTTGTTTCCATTCTCATACATGCTGGGTGTTCAGTGGATCATCGTTTTGTGTATCGTGGGCAGGAAGGGGACCCAAATCCCCTCTGCATCCTGTCTCTGCCTCCTGCCTCTGCCTCCTAACTCACCTGGTCTGTGTCTCTTGTGGATTTCTTTTGCCTTCAAGCATTTATGATATTTAAAGAATTTATCACCATTATAACTATTAACATTAGCTTTCCAAACACAGCTAAACTATGTTAATTTGTAAGGAAATGTTTGTTAACTCTAATCTGCCTGACAGTCTTCTCCCATCTCCTCACTAGAGGAAAAACTCATTTTTAGCTTTATTTATTGTCTTTATTCAAGTTCATATTTTCTTACAATGTTTATAATCTCCAATTATTTTGAATTTTCTATAATAGCATATGTATCAATATATATATGGAAACATGTAACTTTACCTAGATTACTAGAAATTATCTTTCACTGTCAGAACATAAGTAGTTTATATTCCACTAAGATTTTATTTAGATTAGTTTTATTTAAGAAATCCTGGCACTTATCCTTTAACCTTTTTAGTAACATACTGTACCTTACCAAAGTACACATCAAGTTGAGAGAGTGTGGGAGCATTTGGCCATATAAAACATCTCCCAAGGTGGCGCACTTTGCTTGGTTTGATTTGCTGCCCACTTAAGATGATGCCTAGTACTGGTGGTGAAGAGGCTCTGCCACATAGAGCCTTCCACGGGCCAGCCTTAGCTCAAGCCCATCACGGATACACTCTACCTTACTCATTACAACAGACTTTTAAAGCAGGTAGGTGGGAACTCTACTCATTTTAAAGAGAAGACAGGTTTACACAAGTCCACTGACTTAATCAAGGACCCTCAGATAGCAGGCGTCAGAGCTGGGATCTCTTTAGGTCTTTCCAAGACCGCACTGCCCACCTCTCACTCTCACTCCTGCGCCTGCTTGCTTTCACGGGGTTGTGGAATGATCATATTTCAGTTTACTTAACAGATTAAATTATTAGGTGCTTCCAGTTCTTTAAAGTAAAATAATACTTACAGACTATATAAGTAAAACCAGTCAGCTGTGTTCTTCTTTTTGTTCTATAGTATATTATTTATGCAAATGAATGCAGAATAGTTTGTGCATTTTTATTAGGCTTTTGAAAGGATCTCTAATTTATAATTTACTCTTTCTTCTCCTGTAGTTGTGTTTCATATTTACCCTGTGTGCTGCTCTTTGGGTAAGTTATGTTAGTCCTACTGGCTTTCAGTTAACTGTCCCCTCCCCAGGTGAAGTGTCATCACACCATTATCTTAAAATAGCTCACCTGTTTTTTGTTTTGAAAAACTCTCTAAAGATTAGGTGTTCCTGAAATTTGATGTGGTGACATCCAGCTAATGGCTAAGAGTGCCATACATTCTGCTGTCCACAGCATAGGGGAAGTCAGTAAACACACATCTGCACATGTGTTCACCTACACAGACAGTGGTTAAACATGCCATAGATTCTGTTGTCTACAGCATAGGGGAAGGCAGTAAACACACATCTGCACATGCGTTCCCCCACCCAGATAGTGGTTAAACATGCCATAGATTCTGTTGTCTACAGCATAGGGGAAGTCAGTAAACACACATCTGCACATGCGTTCCCCCACCCAGATAGTGGTTAAACATGCCATAGATTCTGCTGTCTACAGCATGGAGGTCGTTAATAAGCACCCATGTGCGCATGAGCTCGCCTACTTGTGGGCTCATTTGTCTCCTCTGACAGTGCTGTGTGGTGAGGAGCCCTTGCTCGGGTGTGCTCCCTCCACTGCACTGCTGCAGGGACCGCACTGTGACGCTGCAGTGGTGAGGCAAGTGCGCTGCTGAGTATGGAGGTGTCAAACCAACAGAAAGGTCCAGAAAACACAGATGGTAACAACAGAGAGACAGAGGAACCGAAATCATTCTACCCTGGGGAGAAGGTTAACAGCTCTTCATTTGCCTTTAACGACCTACTTTTTGATCTTCCTGATTCTTCATCCTATTTCTTTACTCAACCTATTTCCCAAAAGGGTTTGAAGCAGTTCTTGAGCTATCAACAAGAAAACGTCTCATTTTAAAGAAGAAAGGATAGTGTACGATACATTTTAGACATATTCTATGAAAAATATTCCAGTTTTCTTTTTTTTATTTTGGTGATGTCAGGACAGAACTCTAGTTATATGAAATTGATTTATGTGCCATTTCTTGATGAGAAGAGAATATTCTTAAACAACTTGCACATCTCTATTGAGCATTGATCTTTGGTTTTGG
Source organism: Sapajus apella (assembly GCF_009761245.1). Classification (NCBI taxonomy): domain Eukaryota; kingdom Metazoa; phylum Chordata; class Mammalia; order Primates; family Cebidae; genus Sapajus; species Sapajus apella. The sequence continues at coordinate 862,370 of NW_022437022.1, forward strand.
AATTGCCTGTTTACTTATAAACAATAGATTGTAGATAAGTAAAAAAGCACTGATGGATAAGGAATTCTCAAAATAGATCTTTTAAAACAACCATGGAAACAGTTTATATTATTCCAGAAGATCACAATAAAATACAATTTTCTTTCAAAATTTCACTCAAGGAGTAAATGGGAATGAGTAAAATAAGTAAATGTCACATGGGGTATAGATGTCAGTGGGATTTTAAATGTTGATTCTAGATAAGTTAACATTGACTTTAAAGACCTAACCACCTTTAAAAGTTTAATGTTTTCAGCCTATGCACAATTGTTTCAGTAACATTTATTTAAAGTCATATATTTTGCAGTATTTAAATTAATGAGTATAGTTTTAGATAGGAAATGTATTTTATGGATTTTAAAGTTTCAGATCAACTGTATCTTAAACTTATCACACTAAAATTTAGTAAAGAAGATAAATGGGGCCATCACCTACATTTTTGAAAGAGAAGAATTGATTGTTTGACAAATATGTTTTTAAAACTTTGAAACTCATAATTCCTCTGTTTTTGCTGTTATTAGTGGCATAAGAAGGGACTGGCCGTATTATTCTGCATATTGCAGTTCTTGTCAATGACCTGGTAAGTCTTTCCTTACCCTAGTAAAATGTTAAAATTGCCTGAGATGGGACAGGCATTTTGTTTGGAATCTGTAAAGCCCTAGCACTTCATCTGGTGATTCGGAGCTAGACAGGCCCTGCAGCGTCAGAGGAGGGGAGGTCTGGGATGAGTCCTGCTGGACTTGACAGTGTGGCTCAGTGGTACTGTTAGGGAGAAGTGTGGAGGTGATTTCACCACTGTGAGCAGGGTGCTGTGCTCATATAGTTACGTAGTGATATGTTCTGCCTTTTTCTAATGTGAGAAAGAGAAATGGTAAGAAAAGTAGGTGATGACATGTAAATCCATAAAAGTGAGACCAAATCACAGGGTGAGACCAAGGGAAGATGAGTTTACCTGCATTCTCCACTCTATTGCTGGATAATTGCAAGGTAGAATTTGCAGTTGACTCTGCAATGTTGACTCTGTGGCCCTGATATCTGGAGATGTCTTCTGAATTGGCAGGGATTCAATACTTGTTAAGTTACTGGTTGAGCATCCCAAATCCAAAGATCTAAAACTCGTTTTTTTTTTTTTTTTTTTTTTTTGAGACAGTCTCACTCTGCACGATCTTGGCTCACTGCAACCTCTGCCTCATGGGTTCAAGTGATGCTTGTGCCTCAGCCTTCCACGTAGCTGGGGTTACAAGTGTGAGGCACCATGCCCAGCCCAAAATCCAAAACTTGTTGAACGCTGACGTGATGCTCAGATGTGGTTGATGCTCAACCAGTAAACATAATGCAGATAGTCCAAAAATCCAGAAAAATCCAGTATCCAACATATTTCCCATCCCAAGCATTTCAGATCAGAGATGCTTTACCTGCACTGCCTTTCTGCTTTCCCACTCAGCTTTCCTAAATATTCAGTCTTGCCCTGGTTCCTGCTCAGACTGTCTTCCTTGTAGCCTTTTTGTGTCTTGCACTGCAAGAGTTCATCTGTATAAAGGCCATAAATATCTGAGCGACTGATTCAGTGTGCCCTGCGGCTCCCAGGCCCTCTCGTGTTAGAGAGTGAAGGTGCTTTTCCTTTTCCTTCAGAGCAGCTCATGGTTGCCTGCTCTCTTTTGCTTCCTGATTTTGCCATTTTACATTCCTCCTACTGGATGTTGCCCAGTTTGGGATCACCTTTTGTTTGGCCCTCTTTCCACTGACAGATGAAGCATCAATGAATGTTAAATGTAGTTCTCTGTATATCTCACAGTGACCGTATGATGTTCTTTACTGGTTTTCATTGATACGTAAATAAAATTAAATCTCCTGGTTATTTTCTCTAGTATTTTGCCTTTTATTGCCTAATCTGTACCTAATAATTGATTTATCCCTAAAGGAGACTATAATTATCAGTGTGGTACAGTTTTTCCTTTCTTATAAGAAGCCCAAACTTAGCATGCACCAGAATCACCTAGAGAGTTTGTTAAAGTGCAGGTTGCTTGCTAAAGCAAGCTTGTGATTTAGGAGGTCTAGGGTAGGGCCTAATAATTTGCATTTTTAACAAGTTCCCCGATGATGCTCTCACTGCTGGTCAGGGTCACACTTTGAGAACCACTGTACAGTCTCTTGCTGCTGTATTTATTATAAGGTTAGACATGGCCATATGGCATAAAGAAAAACTCATTCTCAGATGAAGATTCAACATGCTTGAATATTTCTTGCAGGTACAGCCTGTCGTACATCCCATACGCAAGGTGAGCTTGTTTGAATTCTGTCTGGTTTCCGGCCCTTTATCTTCACACAAATAAATGATTTAAGTAATTTTTACATAAAAATGTTATTTGAACAGCTTTTTTGGGGGCTGATGTTAACTTCCTAAAAGGAAATAAACATGTTTTCAATGAGATGAAGAGCAGCTTGCCATGATAGCATCTGTGTGGAAATATTTTGGCGACCTGAAGCAGCTCTGTGGGGAGTGTCCTCCCACCCTGCTGCCTGGCATGCAGTTGGGAATGTGGATGAGATTCTGGAGTCTTCCGTGGCTTTAGGAGTTCAGAAAATAGGATGTAGAGACCCCAGGAAAATAAATTCTACTTAAAAAAAGGAAGTTACGGCTGGGCGCAGTGGCTCACGCCTGTACTTTCAGCACTTTGGGAGGCCGATGCGAGCAGATCATTTGAGGTCAGGAGTTCGAGACCAGCCTGACCACATGGCAAAACCCCGTCTCTACTAAAAATACAAAATTAGCTGAGTGTGGTGGCAGGCACCTGGAATCCCAGCCACTTGAGAGGCTGAGGTGGGAGAATCACTTGAGCTGGGGAGGCAGAGGTTGCAGTGAGCCAAGATCACACTACTGCACTCCAGCCTGGGTGATAGAGCAAGACTCTGTCTCAGGAGGAAAAAAAAAAGGGAAGTTACTGGGAAGATGAGGTTTACACATAATGCTTATTTTTAGCCAGCAGAAACATTTTAGTTGTATGTCAAGAGGTAACTGGCATTTTAAAATATTTTTCCAGAGAAATGTATTTATTTAATCATGGAGGAGAAAACAAAACTAGTTCCAATCTTAAATCTGGTAGATTTAAAAAAAGATTCTGGTGAGGCACAGCTTTGCCTCTTTGTGAAATTCAAAGGTATGTTCTATATTTAAAAACAGCAAAATTTTCTGCTTAATACGAATGATGAAGGAAGTTGGTAGAAATTTTATTTTTATTCCATTTTAAATGTATGATTCTTTCTGCTAGATACTTAAAAAGAGAAAAAACAAAGTCAGCTACAGGTGACAAAGCTGCTTAATTAACAAGGGTGTGCAAGGGTAATTGACCATGCACCGGAGCTTTAGCAAGGAGACCTCCAGTATTTCTCAGTGCCAAGGAAAGATGCTCTGGACATGATGTCCTGTACAGGAGGTTCTGCGAGATGGCAGGACTTGGAGAAAATGACCAGCCTCTCCAGACACTGAGGATCCTGCGCTCAAGAGCAATAAGCAATGTACAGAATTTGCCTATAAGTCTCAAATGTTATTAGTGGATATTTTTAATGGCCTACGTAAAAGTTTTTTAATGAATGAAAGTATCAAGAATAACAGTTTTGGAGGAAAATGTGAAAGGTCACGATTTAATCTTTTTAAAATTCTGAGGGTTCAGTTATAAACATTACACTTTGTTTTGTTTTGTTTTTTGTTTTTGAGGGAGTCTTGCCCTGTTGCCCAGGCTGGAGTGCAATGGTGCAATCTTGGCTCACCGCAACCTCCACCTCCCAGATTCAAGTGATTCTCCTACCTCAACCTCCCAAGTAGCTGGGTGGGATTACAGGCGCCCGCCACCACGCCCAGCTAATTTTTTGTATTTTTAGTAGAGATGGGGTTTCACCATGTTGGCCAGGCTAGTCTTGAACTCCTGACCTCATGATCCATCGCCTTGACCTCCCAAAGTGAACATTACACTTTTAAAACTCAGTTCATTAGTTCTTTTTTTTTTTTTTTTTCTTTGGCTAAGGGGTCTCCTTTTGTCACCCATGTCACTCAGGCTGGAGTGCAATGGTGTGATCTTGGCTCACTGCAATCTCCTCCCCCCGGGTTCAAGGGATTCTCCTGCCTCAGCCTCCCAAGTAGCTAGGATTACAGGCATGTGCCTCTACACTTAGCTAATTTTTCTATTTTTCAGTAGAGACGGAGGTTCACCATGTTGACCAGGCTGGTCTTGAACTCCTGACCTCAAGTGATCCACGTGCCTTACAGGCATGAACCACCTCACCTGTCCTAGTTTTTTTTTTTTTTTTTTTTTTTTTTTCCTAAATTAAATGGTCAAGCCAGGCACGGTGGCTCATGCCTGTAATCCCAGCTACTCAGGAGGCTGGGGCAGGTGGGTGGCTTGAGCCCAGGAGTTTGAGACCAGCCTAGGCATCATAGCAAGACCCTGTGTCTACCAAAAAAAAAAAATTAGCTTGGCATGGTGGCATGCCCTATAGTCTCAGCTCCCTGGGAGGCTGAAGTGGGAGGATCTGTTCACACCTTCACGCCACTGCACTTAGCCTGGAAGATAGAGCGAGAGCCTGTTTCAGAAAAAAAAGATCTTTTGTTAGGTTAGTTTTGGTATTTAAACTTATTTCTTTGTATCAAGATCCGTGTATGTGCCAGTAAAAATTTCTTAAGATAAATACCATGTCAAAATTTTGCAAAATGTTTTCAAGTCTCAGCTCTTAATTTTAAGTGATACTGAACAAAGTTTTTGTTAATCAAAAAATGTGTTGGAGAGTCCATTGAGTTCTGTTAAAAAACGTGACTCAGCAGGAACGTTTTCTGCAACTTTGCTCTTGAGGAATAGTATATTGTTTTGTCCCCCTCTTTTTTCCACCAGGGATGCAGTTATTAAATGCTGTTCTTCCGTCTTAAGTTGAAACTCGTGGAAAAGGACACTTGAATGTTGATACTCTGTGTTTGGTGAAGTATGCTTTTCCCCATGAAGTACTCGCCCAGAAACAATTGAAGTGACAGTTTAAGACCGTTTTGTACTAAGTCTCATTTTGTATACTGGTAAAAACTACATGCTTGATTAAACCGTTAAATGCTCATGATTTGAAATTCATTATGTGTCATTAATATGCTTTTCCAAAGATAAGGAGATTTTTAATCATTGCCAATTGTAAATTATTTTTAGCCAATTTTTAAATCTTTTCAAAACAGCTTTGAAATGTGAATATTTAAGGGTAGACCTGTGCTGCAAGATACATTCAGCTTTTTTGGCTTTTAAAAAAATGTCTACATTTTTAATACTTTTTTTTTTTTTTTTACTTTAAATGTGAAACTCCTTATTTTAAGCTAAATATTGCTTATTATGTGTAATAATAATATATAAATCTTTACAATTTTGAAATAAACCCTCCTTGGAAAAATAACATTTTCTGAATCAAATTTATAATATTTTAAGTGATTCAGTAACATTTAGTCTAGTCACTATACAGTCTTTATAGAAAAATGAGTAAGATACAGTCTCTCTCCTAAATAATACTGCTAAGTACAAATTGTAAGAGACAGTGAGGCTGGCAGCAGAGCCCATTCCAGGAAGCGCAGGGGAAGGAGGTGAGGCGCCTCGGCTGTGAAGGTGTCAGGAGAGAGGCCGACAGACAGTAGCGGCAGCAGGAAGCTACCTTCACCCCAGCTGGAGGGTCAGGGCCCTGGAGCCTTGGAGGAGAAGCAGAGAGGGAGGGGAACTAGCCAGCACCCTCCTCCTCCCGCAGATCTCCCACTGGCTGCCCTGGTCTCCTCAGTTGCCAGGGAGCTTCAGAATGTGGCTGGTAGGGAGAGGCAGATAGGCAGATGCCAGCATGATGTGGTTGTCTGTCCGGGGTAGGAAGAATTTAAATAAAGAGCCTCTGTCTGTCCAGGATAGGGAGAGTTAATAAAGAGCCTTCAACAGGATAATGGGAGCAAGCAGCACCTCCTGCTTAGAGGTGAGTTGAGGAGGGGTGTTCTTGAGGGGCAGCAGGCAGATGGGCAGAGGAGAGCCTGTGCAGCACAGGGCCGTGGTGGCCGGGCCTTGTAGCTGTTGTTCAGGTCCTTAGGTGTGACTGAAGTCCACGTGTGGGGAGGGGTGGTGGGAGACGGAGCTGGCAGGGATCCAAGGTCAGGCCTGAGGACCCTGGAAGTCAGGCACGTGCTCCAAAAAGAAAGTGCAGGAAGACTGAGCTCTGGTGGCGGGCAGGCACTGTGCTCGGTGGTGGTGCTCAAGGAAGATGCAACAGACGTCCTTGCCCTCAAAGGCTTTACGATTATGGGGGAGACATACATGTTCCCAGTTATAGTGAGTTGTGGGGCCTGTAGCCTCAGAGACATCCACTGGACGCTGTGGGTGTATGGAGCACAGCTCACCCAGCCGGAGGGGGCGCGTGGAGGACGAGTCACCCGGCCACAGGGGGCTCGTGGAGGACGGCTCACCCAGCCGGAGGGGGCGCGTGGAGGACGGGTCACCCGGCCGGAGGGGGCGCGTGGACCACGGCTCACCCGGCCGGTGGGGGCGCATGGAGGACGGGTCACGCAGCCGGAGGGGGCGCTTGGAGGACGGCTCACCCAGCTGCACGGAGGGTAACACGGAGCAGAGGGGCAGAGGAAGAGGAGGGTGACGTGGAGGGGTAGAGCTTGGCATGTGTGGAGCGCCACAGAGGGAGCGGGGCTGTGGAAAACATCACGGAGCTGGAGTTTTAGTATGCGAGTAGCAGCAGCCTGAAGAAGAATCTTACTTTAGACAATAGGTGACAGTGGGAGTAAGGAAAATAAGAGATACAAGTTTGCAGAAAAGACAAAGTCATGTGCTGAGCTCTTGTCTGGGGCCTGGCTCATCTGTGGGACTGCCCACAGCCCTGTGGCGTGACCGAGTCTCCATGCCTTGCAGAGGCAGATGCTGTGTTGACTCAGCCTGTGTGGCAGGGGCAGGTGTGGCCGGCACGGGGCTGCGAACGCTGCGCCCCGGGTTTCGCTGTTGCCTCCCCACAGTCATTTGTTCTGCATCCGTGTTTGTCGGCCACAGAAACGTTCCCCTAGGAAACTTTACCGGCGTTGGGAATCTCCCTGAAAAATGTCTGTTCAGCTTTATTTCTGCCCAGGTAGACCTAAAAATGTGAACGGCGGTTTGCTTCCCATTTGCCCAGTGTTGGTGGCAGGGTTTGACCTGATCAAAGTAAGGGGCCCTCTAGGAGTCCATGTGAGAGAAGTGGGGGGTGAGCTTGAAAAGCCTCACATCTAGGCAGCCTGAGAACCAGAGCAGGGACTGGGGGCACACGGGGTGAGCTCCGCCTATCTCCAAAGGGATCCTGGTCTTTCGGAACTGAGGGATAAACTGGAGGTCACACTTAGAGTAATAGTTTGGAGCAATGTAGGTTCAGAAACTACCTCTGAAGCCCGTTGCTGTATTGGAAGTGGGGAGATCCCAGAACAGGATATGGAGTAGCTTTGGGTTTACCATGGGGTGGAAGGCGTGGCCTCTGGATGGAGAAGGATGTCATTCAGCCTGCCGAGGTGGTAGAGAGAGACACCTGAGTTTAGACAAGGATGTTGGCTTGCTCAGAGCTCTCAGGCTTCCTGGATGGATAGGACGGATGCCCTAGGTCCCAGCACAGATGTCGGCAGCAGAGCAGGCATGCCTTGGGTTCCAAGAAGGCCTGGGTCAGGGCTGGAAAGGACTAAAATTGATGAGCACAGACTCTGCACCAGGGGTATGCTGTCTGATGCTCACTGGAACTGCTATGCTTGTGTACAGAGGGGACCTGCAGTGTCAGGTGAGCACCTGGGAGAGTCGGGGTTTGACTGCAGATCCAGTGAATCTCCTGCCCCAGGAGGAGGAGAATGAAGGGCAGGCTCCTATGGGTAGGAGAACAGACGGGCTGTGTTGCATCCGCGGTGGGAATGGATGAGTGTGAGGTCTGCAGAAGGCGGTGCTAGCACTTCCTTTGGGTGCAGCCTATTTAAGTGTGGAAATTTTGATTCAGTCACTGGTTAGCCCAGTGGGGGAACTCCCCCTGAGACTTGCTTCCTGCACAGGTTTTCAGGATGGAGGGCCACAGAGAGAGGTCTCCCAGCCGCCAGAATTCTTCTGTGCATCAGTCAAGTCCTTAGCATGATCATCACATTTCCTCTTCTGTGTCTCACAGCACCCTTCCCTTCTAGCTGGTTCTGCAGCTGGCCAGCAGCACACACAGGGATCATGCCGTGACTGACCCGAGGAGTGCGACTCATGCGTTGGCATGTTCTGGGATTATCTGGCCAGCTACCTTTAGATCAGTTTGCATGAGAAAGCTGGTAGCCTTCTCACGCAGAATCCATGCCAAAGGTTTACAGCTGTGGTCCACAGATAGGCTCGGGGGGTTTCATCAACCCCTGTGCCCATACATACATACATGTTGTATTCAAAATTCAGTGTTTCTGTGTTTTCCATTGCTTTTTCTAGATCCTCAAGGGGCCCCCAACGAATGTCGAAATCTAGCACAAACATGGGGGGACCAGCTCTGGTTGGAGGCCAGCAGTGGCCATCAGAGGAAATTAACTGGAAGTTGGGCAGGTGGCCCTTGCTGAGCTTGACTTCAGCTCGCCTTCTGTATGGAGGTCCGAGTGCCTTCAGGGCATGGGGCAGCACCATCCCTAAGTGAGCTTGGGCAAGCACCTCCCCTCTGCTGGCCTCAGTTTCCTCATCTCAAGCAGCATTTAGACGAGGTTAGATGGCATTAAATTGACAGGATTGCTGGGAAGAATACATGAATGAACAGTGACAGAAAAGTCAGTGTGTGAGCGCTCCTAAGCCAAAAAGCCATGGTATCTATTGGAGGGCACTGCAGGAAAATGGAGAAAAAGCTGCCTTGACACGCATCTCTGTGAGACTTTGCAAGCAAAATGAACTCATGCCTGGGCGCTCAGCTCTTGTGGCTGAGTGAGCCACATGAACAAGGGAAGGAGATTTCCACTCTCCACCCCCCAGAAAAAGCAGGTGCAGCCACAGGGGCCTGAGCTTGAAGTGAGCAGAGCAGGCAGCTCTGGCCTGGCCTGGCTCGGCAGGCATTAGGAAATGGAGCTGAGAACCCTGGCGTGCTGGTGACAGGCAAGAGCATGGGTGACATGTGACAAGGCTCTGCAGCTGCCTCTCATCCTGAGGGTGTTGGGAACTGAACCCTGTACATGACAGTGACCACAGATCACCTGTGTGGACTTGGGTTTCCAAGTAGCTAGAGGGAAGGTGGGCATGGGGAGGGATCTCAGATCAGCACAGGATTGGGGACTGATGGGGAGTAAGGGTCAAGAACCAGCTAATATTACAGTCCACGTTTGCAAACTTCCATCTTTTTTAGTCCCAGATTGGTATGGTGTAAGAAAACACAGACTTCTCTCTGCTCTTCCCTTGAAGCATTGATTAAACTGTCTCTTGAAGTCTAGAACTAGCTGTGAAAATGTTTGCAAGGTTATTTAAGTTATACTGTACTTGTACACAGCCCCTTTAAAGCTGTTGTTGAATTATGGGGGCTGAATTGAACATATTGAATATATACAGTAGTTACTGCAGTGGGCTGGTGAGTCAGTGAATCTCCCAGTCACCTCTTGGTGACTGTGACCCATTACTGTGGCCCCGTGGCATTGCTGTGGCCCCATGGCATTACTGTGGCCCCGTGGCATTGCTGTGGCCCCGTGGCATTGCTGTGGCCCCGTGGCATTGCTGTGGCCCCATGGCATTACTGTGGCCCCATGGTATTGCTGTGGCCCAGTGGCGCATGATGGCACAGGATGGAACACAGTGGATGGACCCAGTCACCTCTGAATGTCCAAGTACACCCAGACCCAGTGCTGGTTTACTTTAGGTACTTTCTTTTGCTTACAAGTGAATTATTTAAGGAACAACCTAAAATGAGATGCCTTTGTCTAGGGTGTAAGGGAGCAGACGAAACTACCAGCCTCATGCAGGAAAGTGTTTAGTGTTTGTATGTAGTGTAAAATGGAATGCATTGAAATTGCCAGGGAAAGATGCAATTGACAAACAACTGTTTTGCTCTATGAAGTCAAGCCCTGGTGACTAGGCCCAGGGAAGCACCCCCCTAGTTTAACATCAGTGCTACCAGAAGGTGTCACTGGATCAACATAGGTTTCTATGGTTAGCATCATCATCTTTCATTCTGGGACAGTTTGGTATATATTACAACTTTTGCTGCCTAATTAAATTTCTCCAGGTTAGTTTCCTCTAAGTATCCACTAGCCCACCCTTAGTAAACATTTAGTAGCACACAGATTCCATCCATTTTTTATGTAAAATCTGGAAATTACTGCTTCCTACCATATGAGTATACTGTGAGTACATAAAATATATCTAAACACTAAACTTTGCCAAGAAAAAGGTGTAAATAAACTGAAAGCCTATGATTTCTAATAGTAGAGTTTGACTTTTCTGTCATCCCATGTTCTTATTTGCTTTATTCTGTTCCAGATGGTTATAAGAAGGAACCAGATGTTTAGTTTCGCTTTCAAAGTGAAGAACATGCTTTGCTAGCCAAGATGATGGTCAGCATGTGGGAGCTTAGGAGTCCTCTGGAACACATCAGACAATGCAGCACTTCTCACAGCATGTTCCTGGGATGCCTGGGGGCCCGGAGGCCTGTTAGGGTCTGTCTGCATAGTGATACTGAGCCACGGTCATCTTTTCCCCTCTCCTGCCATCCCCAGTGCACAGCGGCATTACTGTGGCCCCGTGGCATTGCTGTGGCCCTGTGGCACGTGATGGCACAGGACGGAACACAGTGGATGTGAGATCCCAGGCTTCTCATGAGCCCACCACTTATCTCTCATTTGTTTGTTTCAGAAAATATTTTTTAAAAAATATATTAAAAATATGTTACATAAAGGATTTATTGCTAACATGTAATGCATTTAAAGCTATTTAAAATTCTAATAAGGTTAACATAATAGGTAAAATTGACAAAACAGAAGCTCTTTGGGGTTCTCGGTAATCTGGTCTTGAGACCAAAGAAATTGGGACCCCCTGGCATTGAGGGAAGAGAGTGTGCTCCGGACGTCACTGCCTGACAGCCTGCCGCTTGGCCATGTGCTAGATGTGTGGCTACTTGGGTAAGCCTTGGTTTGTTATCTGCAAAATGCAGGTATTGCTAGTAATGCTCTCATAAGGCTTTCATGAGCTTAAAGTGATACAACTAATCTGGACAAAGTGAATTATTTATTGCAGAATAGACTGCCTATTATCATCTTAATAATGGGGAAAAGGAAAGACTTTAAAATAATTAGCATGCAACACATTTCCTGTTTTTCTAATTCCCAAATCCTTTCACAGTAACAGACCAGTGTTAGAAGAAATTTAGTTTAAGTTATTGGCAAGTTTTCCAAGTAGTAAAATTGGTTTTAACCTGAAATAAGCTTTTCCTATTTTAAAATTCAGGTATAGTTTTAGTTCTAGATGTTTGATTGCTTACTGTTATAGCATGTAAAATTATTTGAGTGAAAATATTGAAAGAAGTAGACCATAAGGGGTTAATGAGAAAAACAATGTATTGAAATATTTTCCATTTTGAAGTTTTTCTGAATGTACATTTAAGTATTATATGCCTTAGTAAAATAGAAATCAAGTTAATGAGAAAAATGAAACATTTTTTCGAATAATGGCTAACTTCCTGGTGTTGTGATCACTGGCTCTAATTTTATTCATGTAAAGAAATGTAGGAATGACAAGTTGAGCAGCCAGTGTGCATTGTGTGGGAGCATGGAATCCTTGGGGTCATTTCTGTAGGGCCCAGGCAGTTTGATGATCAGATGTGAGGCCCTTACACAGCAGGGTCACCAAGCTGCAGCCCTGATCATTCTTCAGTTCACACAGTTCAAATCTGTGGGACAGTTGCCCTCTATCATTTTAGTTGGACCTGAATGTAATCTTCTTGGTCTTTTATTTTAGTGATTGAAATATTTCCCGTGGACATATTACTTACTCAAAATGTCTTAAAGAACTGTTGCAATGGAAATTCTTTACTCTGATGTACACATTACTGTGACAGAATAGTGGGGTGGGCGGTTAATCACCATTCCCAAATGTGGACAATATTGTGTTATTGTTATATTTGAAATCTGAAAATCAAATTTTTAAAACATAAATGACATAAGTCAAAAATAAGGACAGTTCTAAATACATATAACCCTTGAGCAATGTGGGGGTTGGGGGTGCCAGTCTCCCACAGGGTCAGAAATCCTTGTATAACTTTTGACTCTGCAAAACTTAATTACTAATAGGCTACTGTTGACCAGAGTCTTGTCGATAACATAGTTGATTAACATATTTTGTATGTTATATGTATTATATATATTATACAGTAGGCTTACAGTAAAGTAAGCTGAAGAAAGTGTTATTAAGACAAGTGTAAGGAAGAGAAAATATACTTACAATTCTTAAGAAGTGGATCATCATGAAGGTCCTCATCCTCATCACCATTTCCTTGAGCAGGCTGAGGAGGAGGAAGCGGGGGTTGCTCTTGCTGTCTCAGGAGTGGCAGAGGCAGAGGAAAATCCTCATATAAGTGGACCTCACAGTTCAAACCCATGGTGTTCAAGGGTCAGCTCTATTAGGTTTTGTTTAATTAACTGTTCTATTAAATCAACTTATTTGAGACAGTAAATTTAGATAAGATATAATCATGCATTTAGAGATCAACTGTTGTTCAGGTGAACCCCAAAATACATTTCTGAGACAGATAAGCTGACTTCAGTATTCTAGTACCCAAACTTTACCATTTAATATTATAAATAGTTATAATTATTGTGTTCTGGGCAAGCTATGAGAAATCCCTTGTAAATTATAAGTTAAGTTGTATTATTTTTATTTATTTATTTAGAGACAGAGTCTTGCTCTATTACCCAGGCTGGAGTGTAATGGCACGATCTCGCCTCACTGCAACCTCCACCTCCCAGGTTCTATTGGTTCTCCTGCCTCAGCCTCCCAAGTAGCTGATATTACAGGTGCACACCACCACACCCAGCTGATGTTTGTATCTTTAGAAGAAATGAGGTTTCACTATGTTGCTCAGGCTGCTCTCTGACCTCAGGTGATCCACCCACCTCAGCCTTCCAAAGGTGGGTGGATCACCTGAGGTCTGGGATTACAGACACGAGCCATCGCACTTGGCTACTATATTCTTTAATTGCTTTTCAGTTACACCTGCTGCTCTGAAGTTAAACGTGGCCGTCTCTGGTGTGGCTTTCCTTTCTGGGAACTGCTGCTGGCTGCTTGGGTCAACTGAAGGGTACTGGTAACGGATTCTTTAACAGCTGCAGCACCAGTGAGGGCCAGCGACAGAGGCTGCTTTCACACATTCTGTTCCAGGGCCAAGCCAATCTTTCTAACTTCTAATTTACATGGAGCTGAAGGTTTCAAGTAGCAGAAGTAGCTGGGTAGGGGACAAGCGATGCTGCCATTTGGGTGCTTTTCTCAGAGTCTGGAGAGGGGGAGTCGGTCAGCAATGCTAACTCCTGGGGCGGCAGCCTGCCATGAGATCCTGGAGCTCAGAACCCCTCATAGGAGGATGCTTTGCTCTGGGGCTTCTGGGGAGGGAGGGAAGAGTTACTGCTCCTCCTTCCTGGCCTGGTGACGAGGTAGCAGATACTCAGAATGTACTTTTCTGCCTCTCAAGGGTCACACAGACTTACAGCTTTCCACATCTCCAAGCTTCTGGGCTGGGAGGACTTGGAGAATCCCAGTTCCTCGTCTGGTCAGACATGCACATCAATCTGATAAACACTCAGTTTTCTTGGCTTAAAAAGGCCCAAATTGCTACTAGTATGTGGGTAAGAGGTCACTTAATCCAATCAGCTTCAGTGTAAAAGTTGCAATCTGGCCTTGGATCACACTCCTGGGTTGGAGTCTTATCTCCTCCGCACATTAGAGCATGTGATGGCAGGTGCATAGCTACCTCGCCTCTGTATGCCCGGTGTCCCAGCAGAATAGAGACAGCAGTGGAAGTTGGGAGCATTATTACAAGGCCACCAACCTCTCTCATCCCCAAACTGTTCTTACTTCTGAAGCATCCTAAGAGGAGATAGGAAGGAGAGGACCTCACCAGCCCAACAATTTTGCACATTGCCACCAGCACCATCACAGCTTTTGAACTGCGGGGGTCCAAGTGTTTGCTGATTTTTCTCCATAGCCTGCCTCTCTAGCTGTGCCCCTAGAAATGAGATTTGATACTTCCTGCCGCAGTCCTCTCCTGCCTCACCCTCTCTTTCAGTCCTCCAGTTTCCATGGGACAGAACTATGGACCTCCTGCTGCCACTGAAGTACCTCTTCCCACTCCCACCCAGAGATTCCAAAATCTGGAATAAAACACACCGGGCGGCGGGGTTCAGTATCTTAGGATCTCACCTGTCAAGCCGATTAACAGCCTGAGCCCACAGGCAGAAACAGACTGGCAGAGATGGAGGGAAGGTGCCTGGGAGCTGGGAGACTTGTTTCAAAGCTGTACTGGGGTGGTTTGGGAGGTGCTGGTAGAGATGACGGGGCCCAAAGCTGTCACCCCAACCTCTGGTGAGCAGTGTTTCTCACCACCTACCAGGTTTCCTTCACACTCCCCTGTATCCACAGCACAGTTCTCTGGGGCGTCCAACAGTCAACGGGGGTGGGTGGGGGGGGGTTGCTGCTGCGGTGGAGAAGACCAGGGCGGCAGGCGGAGGGCGATGCTGTCCTGCTGTGACTGTTGGCACAGGGCACATTTGTGTTTACCCACATTCGAATGTGCTTTGGAGCTAACCTGGGGCCATAACCATCACTCACCTTGTTTCCACCAGAAAAGCGGATCTGATGGAAAGTACTTTGTGGAAATCTAAGCGGTTGATGATTATCCTTAAGGAATGCAGGGACTGCACATACAAAACGTTGACTTTTTGATCCATTGCTTTGCAACTGCTCAATTATTCGCTTATCAAACTTTGAACGTTGTAGGATGTCTTCATGTGTCTACAACTAGAATGTAAATTGACAGTGAAGATTTGTCTCATTAATCCTGAATCTCTGCTACGGTAATAAATATATTGCTTTGCTCACAGGAATCACTCATTGAAGGGACTTAATGTCTAATATTTGCTATGTAATCATTATTATAGAGCGGAAACTGAACTATTTTGCCTGTTCATAAATAATTAGGTTTTGAATTTCAAAGTGACTCCTCAAGGGGTGGCGTGAACACATGTAGGATTCAGTGAAGGTCTTTTCTCCCACCTCGGCTCCAGCTCGCTTTTTCCTGTGAAGCAGGATGTGTGCGGCCGCAGAGCGGGATCATTCGCGGTGCCTTTTCTGCTTTCTCGAAGGCATGGAGAGGCTGTAAGGGACTTTCCCTTAAACGTGCAGGGCCTCCACCTAGGACCCCGGGAGGCTGCTGTCTCCCCGGGCTGCTCCTGGCGTCCGCGGGACTAAATTAACCCCGTGCCACCGAGCGCCATCTGGGGGAGCCCCGGGACGCTTGGCGCGCGCTCCGCCCTCCGCTGTCCTGGCACTTTGTTAGCATTCAACAGTCGGTCGTGACACCAGCCAGGCACTGCCCCGGGCCTGGCGGAGCCGCGTCTTTAGCAGCGCGCTGGGCACCTCCTCCACCTGCCGGCCCGGCCAGCGTCTCGGCCGTCGGGACCCGGGGGCGCCACGACTTGCCCGCAGTCGGAAGGTGGGAGGTGGTGTCCGCAGGGTCCGGTCCCTGGAGCACCGAGTCGGGTGGAGCACCGAGTCGGGGGCAGCCCCCAGTCCCAGGAGGAGGTAAGGGTGGGAGCCTCTCGCTTGGAGTCACCGGGTTTGGTCGCCGGGATGTGAAGAAGCCGGAGCGGCCGCAGCTGGACGCAGGTGGGTGTGGAGGGGGCGCCCGGCCTGCGGGTACGCTCTGCTTGCACGGTGGCTGAGCGCCCGCGTCTCCTTCTAGAGGCTGAGGATCCCGCGGCTCCGCTGCACCATGCCCTTCCCGCGCGTGCCGCCGCCGCCCGCCCCCGCCCCCGCCCCGGGGGTCCAAGCCGCGCTGCAGTTACCCCGGAGGCCCTGCGCCGCGGCGGACAAGAAGAAGAGGCCCCCAGAGCGGCCCGAGGGGCTCCTCTCCAGTTCCTGGCCCTCCGCCACGCTCAAGAGGCCGCCGGCCCGGCGCGGCCCGGGCTGGAACAGGACGCAGCCGCCGGCCCCTCCCGGCGTCTCCCCGCAGACCTCGCCCGGCCGCGCGCGGGCCCCTGCCATGTGCACCACGCCCCGGACGACGGGCTTCGGCCACAGCCCGGCGAGGACCAGGACCACCTACGCGGGGACCTCGGCGGGGACGGGTACCACCGCCGCGGGGACCTCCTCGGGGCCGAGCGCCCGGCCCGACGCCGCCGCGCGCTTCTCGCTGAGCCTCAACCCCGAGGCCGTCCTGGTCATCCAGAGGCGTGACCTGGAGGAGCAGCTGCTGGCGCGGCCCCGCAGGCCCTTCCCCTCGCCCTCGACCGAACCCAGGCGCCTACTCGCCCCCTGTCCCCGGGCCAGGGCAGCGGGCTCGCGGAGGAGCGGCCCCGCCAGCGACCCAGACACGCCCCCCGCCGCTGGCCTCGGCCGCCGCGCGCCTTGGCCCCGCGCCCCGCTGCTGACCGGCGGCCTGCAGGTTCCCCCGCTGAGCCCGCGGCCGGGGTCCCTGCGCCCAATGCTCAAGGTGTCGCTGCTCAACGAGCGGCACAGGTACGACGACGTAGAGTACGAGGAGGAGGAGGCAGAGGCGCTGGACGAGGGCCTGGTGCGCAAGTGCACGGAGTGGCTGCGCGGCGTGGAGTCGGCGGCCGCCTCCCGGGACCGGGCCGGGGCCCTGGACGCGCGGCCGCACCTGAGCACGCTGTGAGCGCGGCGGGCCTGCGGGGTCCGGGCCTCCGGGGACGCGCCAGGCCTGATCCCAACCATAGGCTGCACTTGCCGCTCCGCCTGGGGGCCGTCGGGGGAGACCGCAGGCTCCTCGGGCCAGCGCCCACCTCCAGGACACCCGTGAGCAAGCCGGCCCGTGTGGGGCTCTGCCAGACTCGCCAGACTGCCACGGTCCCCCTCCTGCCCTAGCCAGCCGGCAGCCCAGGACTTTCTTGTCTACATCGGTGTTATCTACTCCAGAAGCCGCCTCTGCCCCACTCTGACCTCCCCTTGGCGCCCCCGAGTCCTTGCAGTTTGTGGGGAATTAAGCAACTGTGAAAATGCCTCTCGGCCCCTCCAACCCTAAGGTTGGTCTAAGTCCCAGAGACCCTCTGCCTGGAGGCGGGCCTTCCCCAGGGCTACATCTGCACCCCCTGTGGATGTCACCCTCGGCCGGTGCCAGGCACCCTGGACAGTGCAGCAGGCGATGGCCCAGGGTGGGTGGCTGCGACGGTGGCCTCCTGCTGCAGAGCTGGGATGCGGTGCTACGTTTGTGATTTTGTTTCTCCCAAGTCAGAAAAGTGTTGAGGGTATTAGCAATTCCTGAAACTCAGCGAACCGAATTTCCAGTCTCCAAAGCGGAAGGGTAGGCACCGCCAGAGCTGGTGAACCCTGGTCAATGGGCGCTTCCATGGAAACCGCTCCGCCGATGACATTTTTCTGTGTATTATTTGAATAAAGAGTAAAACCCCTCTGCCGTTTCGTAACCATACCCTTTCACCACTAACTAGAGGCTGATTTCTACATATTTCTTCCATGCATCTGAGTATATCTAACTCAAAGGATGAGAAGGAAATAAAATGGTATAATCAGATAAGGCTGGTTTTAGAAGAGTAATGTATTACCTCAATTTTTGACTGACTTTGTAAAAGCCAATAACTGGTTTAATGTTTATCTTGATAGACTTTAAATGTGTCAAGTCTTAATTGTGTTTTAAATTGAAGCCTTACATTTTAAAAAACAGATTTTGTATTTTTCTTGTGGAGATCTTTGTTCTAATAACTCTCTCTCTCTCTCTCTCTAATTCTAGGCGCACATTTAGTTAGATGTGAAGCATTTAATTCATTGGGAGCTAGGTCAGCTGCCAGATGAGTTGCAAAAACAACAACAACAAAAAACGCACCCATTGAATAACTTCTCTGAATCTGGAGATAAGTTTTCTTTCATTTAACATGAATATATTAATACTAGAAGGGCGAAACTAGCAATGCTTGCTGAAGCAGCAGTGCTGCTCTTGTTCCACTCCTACCCAGGTGACCTCTGAGTGCCGCGTCCTGGGCAGGGTACTTGATCTGGAGATGAGAGGGTGGGTCAAGAGAGAACTGACTCCAAGCCAAAGGCAGGGAGGGGATCAGCTTGGTCTCATCTTGCAGCTAGTGCAAATACCAATCATTCAGATGCCAGACCTCTGCCCTTGGTCACAGTAACAACAATGTTTTGAAGACTTTTCCCTGGTGGTATCCTAGAGGCAGTGAATTTCTGCAGCCTGTCTGTCTTCAAAGATGAGCCCCTGCTGCAGTGGGGCTGTCACGGCACCTGCGTGTCTCCCTGCCGTCGCTGTCAGCTGCTTTATTTTGATTTCCTTTCTTCCCTCGCCCTCTTTCTCCAGGCTCCGTGCAGGCATCTCCTGTTCTTAACTGGCCGCAATACGACACTAAGCACATTTTTTTATCATTTGCATTTATTAAATAGAATGTGTGTGCCTTGTTCTCTACTTTAAAAGCAAATGAGTGGAACATTTGTTTCCCTGGTCAAGGAGCCTGAAATAAAAACAAACCAAAAAAAAAAAAAAAAAAGGAAAAGAAAATGTTCTACACATGACACATGATGTCTCTTCATTGCTGTTAAGGACATTTCAAGAAAGTTTTCTAAAGTCACTATGCTATAATTTCTTAATGCTTAAATAAAAGAGAAATTCAATGACTTGTGCTTCTTTTTGAGGGGGACATTGAAAACTGGTCAGGAAGAGGCCACTGAGGGATTTGCAATTCACATGACACGGTTTCTTCACAGTGGGGCTCGACCTTAGGTTCTGGGATTTCCAGGAGTTGACAAAATTTTCTGGTTTTAATCACTATTAGAAATTACCAGGATTTTGAGATAGTCAATTGCTGTAAGGTTATTTAGCAATGACACTTGACCTTTTATGAGGTCGCAAATCTCCATGAAAGCTATATTCCAAAAGGACTCCTAAAAACAGGTACCACATAGGGACAAAAAATTGCATATAATTTGCATATATTTTAGGAAGCTGATGGGTTCTAGGTTAAGGAGTCCTCCTATACACACTCAGTAAAATATTTTTTATTTTGCCTAAAGTCATTTCAAACTGGTAGGTCATACCAATGAGAAATTAAGGGATCAATTTGAATAATTACTAGACTATTAGATTACTACCATATTATCAAATTCTCCCATAACTGTACTATCTTGTAGCAGGGAATGAGGAAGTAAAAGTGTTGCCACTTCCAAAGATTGAGCATATGTGACTTAATTCCATCTATTTAGAGAATAGCTGGCGCTTTTAAGATAGGTTTTTATATTGATCTGCCTTATCTCTAGAAAAGTGGATGCCAAGTTGTCAGAACCATTAGTTTTAGGGTTTTCCTAGAAATCATGCAATTCAGTTTAGAGCAGGTCATCTGTGGGATCTGAGATCTTTGCTTTTCAGCATGGCAATTTCAGCCAACCATGGTATAAAAGTCAAAGTCTGAAAAGAACAGTCTCTCTAGTAAGCAAGGACACTTTTGCATTAACGGCCGTGCACACACAGGCCTTTGTGACCTGTGGGAAACCTGGATTGACACAGTTCCCCAGGGCGGCCTCAGTCCAGATGCTGCCTGGGTAAGGGCACTGCTGCTCCCGGGGCCTGTAGTGGTGGCCCCATGGCCTGGCTGGGAGACTGAGCACTCATAAGTGTTGTGTAGGAGAAGGTATCACATCGTGGTTCAAGGTGGGTTTTGGTGCCCTGAAGGCCGGAGTTCCCACACTGATGCTGTCATTTATCGGCATGCTTCTTTTTTTTTTTTTTTGAGATGAAGTCTCACTCTTGTTTCCCAGGCTGAAGTGCAATGGTACCATCTTGGCTCACCAAAACCTCCGCCTCCCAGGTTCTAGGGACCCTCCTTCCTCAGCCTCCTGAATAGCTGTGATTACAAGTATAGGCCACCATGCTCGGCCAATTTTTGTATTTTTAATAGAGATGGGGTTTCTCCATGTTGGTCAGATTGGTCTCGAGCTCTCGACCTCAGGTGATCTGCCTGCCTCGGTCTCCCAAAGTACTGGGATTACAGGTGTGAGCCACCACACCTGGCCTATCCGCATCTTTCATTAAACCATTCATGTCCCTTTTCCTCTTCTGTCTGTCTGTTGGATAGTTGAGCATAGGTGACCCTGGTGAGGATTATGAGGCAACGTGCAAAGCATGACCCCAGCTCCAGGTTAACTGTGATTTTCGCTATTCAAAAAAGTCTTTACTACTCAAAAAACATCCTTCTCCAGCACTCCTGTGCACATTCGAAATCCTCCCTGGTCACAGTACTCTGAGGCTTTTTTTTATCTCTAACCATTTAATGCACACCTACACTTTTATTTCCCTGAGGAGTTAAAAAATTAAAATATTTATTGTGTTTTGCCTTCTTATCTCACAATTATTATGTTACGAGCACAAAATTTAGCTCTGAGCTTCCTGGTAGCAGAGACAAAGTTTAAAGTAATGAGTCATACAATCTCAATATCTAATAACAAGAAACTCTTCTTGGAGAAAATTGTTTTGTATGTATTTGTATTATATACAACATAATGGACAGTATCTTTAAATGCAGTTTCTCAAAGATGCCTAATCACCATTAGCTCTTAATAAAAGCCAGTGGGGTCACCGTCAGCTGCATCCTGGCCAGAACTAGACTGTCCCATCTTGTGAAGCTGGCATAGATGGAAACCTTCAGATCCAGTAGAGAATCTTCAGGAAGCAGTTTCAGATCTACTCAAGTATCTAGAAAGTTCTAGAACCTCAGACAATTCTACATCAGCCCTTAAATGTTTGGTATCATGACCTCTTTCTAGTTTCAAAAATTATTGAGGGAAAAACATTATTGAGAGAAGCCAAAGAACCTTCTTCGGTGTAGTTTTATCCATCAGTACTTCCTGCATCACAGCTAAAGACGGAGACCCTAGAACAGGCTAAGTGCTGGTTTCATCTGTACCATGTCAGCTCCTGGTGCCTGCTCTAAGGCTGGGTTAGCTACATCTGAAATGGATGGGAAGTGTTTTAAGATACAGGTTTTCCAGGCGTCAGACATAGGGATACTAATTCAGCAGATCTGAGAAAGGGCTGATGTGCAACCAGGTTGGGAGCCATTGCTATATGGCAAGAAATACAAGCCCAGGCTCAGGACATACAGCAGATGTTATTGAAGGTGGATTTCACCAACTGTGTCCGCTCACAGAAGACCCTGCAATGCTCCTCTGTCAACATCAGTCTCCTTTTCTAGGTAGCAATGTATCCCTTCCTGGCCATGTGTTTTCATGCAGGGAGGGTAGGATGCAATGACCAAAAGTAACTGAAGTGACCCCATGTCATCAGCCGAGGCACCATCCAGCTCATAGAATTGGGAGCACTGGACACTCCACTTGTGGGAGGGCCTTGTCTCAGACCTCACCCATTCCAAGTATCCTCCCTTGATGACCAATGTCCCAGGCCTTCCCTCATCTACCTCTGCAGGCTCCGAGAACTGCACATGCATGGCTGTGTCCTGAAAAGCCAACCCCAGACAGTGCACAGAGCTCAACAGCTAATTTTATGTGGAAATTACAAGTATCTATTGAGATAATATAACAAGTATTCACTTTGAGCAGGATAGCATACCAGCAGGCCCACAATAGTCCAGTTATTCATTCAAAAAACATTTACCCTTCCTCTACAGGATGAATTGCATCTGAGGTACAGAACTAGCTGGAATGGTTCCCTATGTAATCCAATGGGTCGGCCCTATGTAATCCAAAGGTGTATCCAGGTCTGCAAAGGGCCTGCCCCAGTGCTGTGGGGCCAAGTGGGAGAACAGGAAGTACTTACAGCAGTGCCACTTCCAGGAGCCTCCCTGAAAGTGGATTTAGGACCCTTGAGAGTTAGATGTAAAACCTCTGATGAAATAGGACAATAGAGAAGATTAACAAGGACCAAAGTTGGTTCTTTTAAAAAAAAATTTAGATAGAGCAACCCTTAGCAAGACTGATAAAGAAAAAAAGAATCACAAATTACCACGACCAGGAATGAAAGACGGGATATAAGTGCAGATCCTATAGATGTGAAAAGGATCCACAGACACACCATGAACAGAAAGAGGCACGGGCCGTAGCCGGTCCAGCCCGCTGCCCACAGCATCATGCAGAGCGGGCACTCACCCTGGTTTTCCACTGTTAGTTCAGAAAGCTGTATTTTCTGTGGTCAATACTTTCTTTGCCGTACATTAAGAACAGCCAATATACACATGACTGAGGCTGAAATTCTGTGATTTACGATGTCCTTTGTAGGACTGGAGGCAAGGAGGATTTTGCTTTTATTTCCATCAGCAAAAGAATAGATACACACAACGCCCCCAGCACACATCATCTCAAATGTGTTGGAAAAAATCCTTCCCTTTGGCAAACAAGAGCCTAATTTGCACAGCCACAGCATTCGTGGAGGAGGATGCCCGGTCTCTGGGGAGTCCTCCCCCCACACACTGTCCTCTCAAGCAAGCACTGGGCTTCAGCCCACCTCTCTGCCCTGCAGATCTGTAAAGGGATCAGCTCCCCACAGCCTCTCCCGCTTTCTAGTAACATCAATAAGAAGACTTGCCTCAGTTTCTGAGGTCTCACATTCACCACTGACTGGATACAACTGCTTGGCCAATCCTGTACGTAAAGCGGAAAAACTCTTTGGGAGGGTCCCCCATCACTCAGGTAGGAGCGGCAAGAACGAACTCACAGCCAGCGCAAGGCAGGCTCGGCTCCCTTCTGGGCAGTGGGGTCAGCAGGGGGAGCTGGGCTGGGCCTACTCCTCTCTGCACCTCACCCCGCAGGGATGTCCTTTTTGTTGGAGCAGGGAGGGAAATCTCCCTGCAAATGTACTTTGGACAACCTCCCAACATGCACTTGTCACTATCACTTCATGGTAGAGGCCAGCATCATTCGAGTTAAGACGACTGTTGAGGGATTAGAGAAAATGGCCTGCCTCCTTATTGTAGCTCACAACGGAGGGGTCAGCATGGGGCTCCTGAGTTAGGATCATGAAAGCAGGAAATCTTTACTGCAGGAAGTTGTTTAAAAGACACTTAAAACCAACTATCTGGGAAGACGAGAAGGAGGACAGGTGCCTAGGGGAACTGGACAGCTCCGAGAGGGGCCATGTGTCCCCTGTGCTGGCTCTGGTCCCAGTTCCACCCCTTTCACAGGGAGGGACATCATGGGACCACTTCATCTCTGAACCGGCTTCCCCGGACAGAACACAGCAGGTGCCAAGGCCCGTGCCTGGCACTCAGTAGGATGGCCTTGGCCACCTTCCATCACCTTCGCACCTCATCCAAGGAAGCATGAGCCTGGCTGGACTGCAGCCCAGCGCCACGCGGAGACAATGGAGCCACAGAGTTCCCAAACACTCGCTGCACTTTGTGGCTCTCCTCATCTGTGCTGTCGTCATGCTGCAGAGAAAGAGCACACGCAGCGTCCAAGAGACAGCAACTCCGAACAAAGGGCATCGTTCATCCCTTAAAAGACAATGAGCGTCCGCCTCCGTGTCATCCCCGGGTCTGCGGAGAGACGTCGAGGGGAGTGGAAGTGACAATGAAAGAACCTGAAGAACAGATGATCCCACGTAGTTTCACATTTGTTTCAAATCATGATACTCTGAGGCCAGCTGGATCGGTGTGCAGCCAGGGCTACAGTCAGAGAGATGACTTTATCTCCATGCTCTGAACAGCGGGCATATGCTTCCTGGAGAAGTTATGGGCACCTTTCCTAGGGACACCTATCTGGGCTGGCAGCCAAGCAACTTCTAGAAGACGCTATACTCACAAGTCCACAATAGAATATTTACCAGAATTTTAGAAAAATGCATTCTCAATATTACCAGTGCAGCACCCGGTGCCGGCAGCATGGGAGAATATTGTGATCGTGCCAATAACATTTTGCTGTGTGAAGTTTTTAGGTTACACTTACCTTTGTTTTAAAACGATTAGTATCTGGTTAGGATGATAAATAAGGAGCTGGGAAACGAAGGGACAGAGCGAATTCTAACTACATGAACATCTCTAAGAAATAGTTGGGTGCTTTCTGAACCCAGGGGAGCCTGTTTCCAGTGGTACTGGGGACCTGGGAATAGGCTGGCTGGAATCACCTGATATCTCGATTTTCTGTAGCTTATCCCATTACTGAACCCCAAGTGCACGTATTTCATGGTGATGGCTGAAGATTTTACTTTTGCCCTAAAATACAGTTAGTAGCACTAGGGTGAGTACAGCCAGGCTTATTTGCTCCATAGTAAGCTAATGGGACAATTTAATGGGGAGAAGAGAGGGCATGAAGTGTTTGAATGAGGGAAGACTTGGGCATGGAAGGAACAGGGCCAGCTGGCGCCCACTGGTGTTGCCTCTACCCTACCAGCCCTGGAGGAAGAGGAAGGAGAGAGCTGGTGAGTGTGGGGAATGCTCCTGTGTGAAGTCCACCCAGTGTTGGGCCTCACTGTGCGTGAGCTTGATCCCGGACACAGTTTCCTGCTGGAGGCAGTCGAGCTATGGGGAAGTAGGAACGGAGAGAATAAGAATAACGTCAGTCTCTATTTCTGACTACAGTGACCCTGGGTAATGGATGTGTGTGCTCTTTCGGTTCCTGTTGAGGAGTGGGTTTTATGACTCTGTTTACCAAGTTAAGTATAGCCTTTTGAGGACCAGATGACATTCCTATACTCAGATAAGGATTTATGGCTTAGCCTGTGACATTTCTAGATTGTTATCCTTGTGACCACATGTTCTGTTAACAATGATAAAGTACATCACCTGCTTACCTTTTATGACCCGTGATTATGTACTCCCTCTGCTGACATTTGCTTTTTGCAACTTTCTGTGCTTTTTGCAACTTTCTCTTCCCCTTATTGTATAGCTTACATCATGTGCACTGACGTCAATCCTTATAATCTAAAGGTATATATTGGAACCCTGGACACAAATAAACTTGCTGCATAGGCATTGCCTATTCAGTCCTCCAGACCCCAGCTTTCTGTCTGTCTTTATTTCTTCGCACCCCCTCTTCCAGGCTGGGACCCTCTCGCTGGCCGAGACTCCCCGGCGGGCTCCCTGTCGCCCACAGGTGAGCAGGAGGGGAGAGGAGAAAACTCACTTGCCCTGGGCTTTGCAAAGTGCTGGAGGGCTCCCTGATCACGTCCCTCTCTCTCAAGCCAGCCCCCTCCTCCAGGTCCAACCAAACTCTCCAAAGTGCAAAATGGTTCTGATCTTTCTCTGTGAGAAACTCCTTCAGAGTCAGTTTTTAATGAAACAGACTCCAGTCAGTACCGTCTGTCATTTTTGGACTGTATTCATGGGATGCATAAACAGAAGCATCCTGTGTGGTTTACTGGGACTGTGCCGGGCTTGCTGGCATAAATGCCCCAGGTACTTAGATGGCTTCATGTTGACTGGGTTGATAGAAACATCCTGATTCACTCTTTAGTTCTACAGACCAGCGTTTCAGATTCTTAACTGTTCTGCAATGCATGGATTTCTTTAACCGATATCATCCCAGATTGGATTGCAGAGAATGAAAGACTTGTTCCATCAGCTGGGACTAAAGAGCCTGCTATTGTTTACAGAGCATTGCTAGCTGACTCTGGTACATACAGCTTGTTAGTATTGTTGATTTGTTCAGCAAATTGAGAGAGAAAAGTTTCAAGTACTTAGTATTCCATAATATTCCAAATTATAAATCCCCCTCTCAGGACACTTGGCAGCTGGGTAATGCACCCAGGATGGTAGACTGGTGCACATCTAGATGATTTTCATGAAGCTTAAAGGGAATTCATCCTGAAGACTGGTTCTTTAATATCATTAGACTAGGAACTACACATTTCCAACAGGCTGGCTGTGTTGTCATGGCATGTGCTTGTTTACCAGTAGTGTTGGTAGGACCTAGAACTGTCTCATATTTAGCTGACTTCAAGCTGTTCCTCCCACCCTAACACACACACACACTCTCTCTCTCTCTCTCTCTCTCTCTCTCTCTCTCTCTCTCCTGCTACTGCAGACCTGATAGAAGGACATGGAAAATTCTGCCTTGTGCAACTGACCTCAGGCCTCACAGAGTAGAACAATTTTCACTTAAACCTTTCTCTATCTGATCTTTTAAATGACAAAATTACATGTGCTTACTGTGGCCACAGATAGAACACATATAAAGATAGAGTTAAAAGTCCCAGTGCTCCAAGGTTCTCCTGGCTGTAAGAATTAAGGAAAGAGGAAGGAAACACGAACAGTGGCTCGACAGTCAAAGACAGGTTTATTTTAGAGAATAAACTTGAGAGGGGTTTCTGGCTGAGTGAGGTCAGAGGCACTTCCTCTTACAGACTGAGAGTTTTTAAGGATTCAGGGAAGGAGAGTTTATCAGAGGCTTGGACTGCTTTTGTGTCTCTTTGTTGGCTTATCTGAGAGGGAGGGTTGTGTGTCTGTTCCCATAAATCTTTCTGCAGCTGCAGGCATACCTGCCAGAGTCTGTTTCAGCTTTCCTGTCTTAGTGCACCTGAAGGGACAGGAATGTGCTTATTACGGCCCACTGTTCTGCTGGGGCCCATTGTGTGAGGGTGAAGTTTAGCAGTTACCCAGGAGACTTTTCCCCACCTCTCTCTGTGCCTGAGCCATCTTATCTGTGTTTTACTGTCTTCTCTTTCTGGATGCTTATAGTTAGAAGATAAGTGATTTCCTTGAAATGCACGAGGCTAGAGAGGGAGCTGGAACTTAAAGGCGGTGTCTGTCCAAGATGATGGTGCTCCTGCTCTGTCACTTACTAAGATGGCCAAGTTAACCTGAAGCGAATTCTTCTAACATTTTTCTTTCAGCCTTAGATTTACTATATTCCTCACTTGCTATGATTCTGTACTATGCATTTTGCAATTTAAAAAGCCTGAGAACTAATAAAATTATGTTTTTTCAAAAAACTTTTATTTTGGCTGGACACGAAGGCTCAGGCCTGTAATCCCAGCACTTTGGGGGGCCAAGGTGGTAGGATTGCTTGAGTCCAGGAGTTTGAGACCAGCCTAGGCAACACAGCAAGACCCTATCTCTACAAAAAAAAAAAGGAAAAAAAACTGTCTCTCTCTCTATATATATATATATTCATCTGATATTAGAAAAAAAACTTGCCTATGTGCCCACTGAAAGACTTTAGTAGTACCTCAAAGGGGCCTGCCTGCCTGTCACCAGCACAGGGGCTTAGGCAATTGTGGCTGTTGGCTGTGAAGCTCCCACCCCTGGGAGGACTTGTCAACTGTTCCTGAAGACAAACTGTCAGGGAGGCAGGCTGTCGGAGCAACCACTTGGGGTTTGATTTTCCCAGCAATTGCGGGTGTGTGTCTTCCTCCGTTCTCTCTTGCAGTGAGGAAGACTCTGCCTCCCACATTGCCCCTGCCAGCTCTGCTGCACCAGGAGACACCGTCGGCTCAGGGATACCTGAGCTACCCAGGCACAGTAGCCGCTGAGTCTGAATCTCAGAAACATTCTGATTCACT